>NW_007255751.1:1657-23964 GCF_000164805.1 Carlito syrichta | reverse complement strand
AGAGAGAGAGAGAAGAAAGAAAGAAAGAAAGAAAGAAAGAAAGAAAGAAAGAAAGAAAGAAAGAAAGAAAGAAAGAAAGAAAGAAAGAAAAAGAAAAGACAGGAAGGAAGGAAGGAAAGAAAGAAAGAAAGAAAAAGAAAGAAAGAAAGAAAGAAAGAAAAAGAAAAGACAGGAAGGAAGGAAGGAAAGAAAGAAAGAAAGAAAAAGAAAGAAAGAAAGAAAGAAATCCATTATCCTGCAAACATTCCACCCTCAGTTCTTCATCCCTGCCCCCCTACATGTTAGGGTCCCCCAAACTCAGCAACTTCCAGCCCTAACACCCCAAATGACTGCTCCCAACTTTGTTGTGGGAGTTCCTGATCCTCCCTGACCAGATACGTACTGGCTTTCCTACCTGAGGTGAGAAATATGGCCAAGGCAGGCCGGCTTTCCAACTCGGCAACAAGGACATTCTGCCAAGAAAAGCCAGGGATGCATCCCTCATCTAGGGAAATTTCTTCCACTCCATTCCCATTTTTTCTGTCTCTAAAGCCAGTTGCCCTATGAATACACTACGCACAGTTGAGAATCTGTGTTCAATTTTGATGCTTTTGGAGACAGGGTTTGGTTCTGTGGCCCAAGCTGGTGCCCAGGGACATGACTGTTGTGCACTGCCAGTCTCAAAATCACGGACTCTGGCAATCCTCCCACCTCAGCCTCCGGAGTGGCCAGAGTGATGGGCACCATGACCCAAGAATCTCGGTTTCAATGGATGCAGAGATGGGATGTCCCTGCATGACCCAGGCTGGCCTTGTGCTCCTGGGCTCCAGCTATCCTCCTTCTTTGATATCCCAGAGCACTGGGATTTCAGGTCTAGACTGTTGCACCCAGAATTATGGTTCGTTTTTGATGAAGGATGAAGACCGAGTCTGAGGGTTCAGCCTCATCATCCCAGCACTTTGGGAGACTGATGTTAGTGACCGGCCTGAGCTTGTGGATCTGAGATGCATCTGGGCAACTCGGTGAGTCCTCGTTTCTACTCTCCATCCCAAATCAACCATGCTTGGTGGCACGCATGTGACGTTCCAGCTCTTCAGAAGGCCAGGGGGTGAAGGCTCACCAGAGCCCAGAGAGCCAAGGCTGCTGTGGATGGGAACGAGCCACCACCTTCCAGCCAAAGCAACAGAGTGAGACACCAACTCAAAAAAAAGAAAGAAAAGAAGAGCATTCATTTGTGTATGGAGTTGGGATGATTATGAATAGACAGAGATCATTTGGGAAAGAGGCCCCAGCCTTGGACTTAGAGTCCCTGAAAGACGGTGGATCATCAATCAGGCTGTGACTTTGAGAGACCAAGGTGGAGGACTGCACTCGGCATTCACACCCTGATCAGTACCACACCGCAAGGCCCACTACCTTCAGATGACCCGGGACCCTGGAGAGGGCAGCCGGAGTAGCCAACCGAGTCCACCATTCAAGAGTGCCTGGCACAGGGACATGTCTCTGCCAGGATGACCACATCTCCAGTGTGGGCACATACCCCAGTGTGGCCTGGCTTGCTCATCCCAGGGCCTGCCTCAGGGAAAGGGAGGGCATGACTCTCAAACCGTCAGGTGGGGATGGCCAGGTGACTCACACCTGTCTCCTCAGAATTCAGGGACGAGGAGATAAGGAGATGGCCAGAATTCAGGAGCTGAGATCAGGCTGGACACCATAGCAAGCCCACACCTCGACCCAAAGTAAAACCCAGAAAACCTTGGTTGAGAGCAGGCCTCAGAGGTAGGATAGCCTCAGACCCAGATTTCTAGACCAGACAGGAAGACCAGGATGTCAACCAAATGGACAGCCTGTGATCACAACAGTTTGGGAGACTGAGGCCAAGAGGAAGGCCTGTGTTGGGCAGTTTGAGATCAACCAGGGCTACCATGTGAGGAAACAAAATAGAGAGAGAGGAAAGAAAGAAAGAAAGAAAGAAAGAAAGAAAGAAAGAAAAAAGAAAGAAAGAAAGAAAGAAAATCTAAGTCAACACAGAAATCTGTTCTGCAAAGCATCTGCCTTCAGTTCTTCCCCCCCACCACCCCATAAACGAGGGTCCCCCAAGCTCTGCAACTTCCATCCACAATCCCCTCCAATGGCTGCCCCTGCTTTATTGCGGTAGTTCCTGAGGCTCCCTGGCTTGGTTCCTGGGTTCCTGCCTGCTCTCCACCCTGAGGTGAGAAATGTACCCCACGGAGGCCGTCACACCAACTCAACAATGAGAACCTTATGCCATGAAAGACCAGGATCACATCCCTCACCCAAGGACATTTCTTCCCCCCAGTCCCAATTTTTCTGGATCTAAAAGCAGTCGCCTTTTGAACACTCCATGCACAGTTGAGAATCTGTGTATGATTCTGATGTTTTTGGAGACAGGGTCTGGATCTATGGCCCAGGTTGGGTCCTGGAGACATGACAGTCGTTCACACTCAGCCTCGAATTTGTGACTCTGGCGATCCTCCCACCTGTGCCTCCCGAGTGGCTGGGATTATGGGCACTACAAACCCTGACCCCCTGTTTGGATGTGTGCAGAGACGAGGTCTCCCTGCATGGCACGGGCTGGGCTTGAGCTTCTGGGCTCCAGACATCCTCCCGTCTCAGACACCCAGAGTGCTGGGATTCCAGGCTTGGGCCTCCCTGGCTGACCTTCTGGTTTGTTTTTGATGAAGGATTGAGGTCGGGCTCAGGGACTCTACTTCATCATCCCAGCACTTTGGGAGGCCAAGGCCAGTGTCCAGACCCAGGCCTAATATTCAAGGTGTGCCTGGGGAACCCAGTGAGAAATCCTCTCCACCCTCCATCCCACATGAGCCGGGTGTGGTGGTGCGCACCTGTCATTCTGGCTCCTTGGAAGGCTGGGGAGAAGGCTTGCCAGAGACCAGTGGGTCGGGGCTGAGGTTGCCAGGAGAAAGCCACCACTCTCCAGCCTGGGTGACAGAGTGAGACTCTGATTCAAAAAAAAGGAAAGAAAAAAGAGTATCCATTTATGTATGGGGTTGGGATCATCGTGAACAGACAGAGATCATTTGGGAAGGAGAACGCAGGCTTGGGCATAGAGTTCCAGAAAGACAGTGGATCTGCACATAATTGGGCTGTGTCTTTGGGAGGCCGAGGTGGTCAACCAATGGAACCTGGGGGTTTGAGATCAGCCTGGGCCACGTAGCAAGACCTCGTCACTCCCTGGAACACAAACACTCAGCTTGCAAGTGGTGGTGTCCAGGGTCTGAGCTACAAGGTATGTGGTGGCCTCCTACCCAGTGCGTGCTTTGGTGTCGCCCTGCCAACAGAATGTGGGAGTCCAGGCTGGGGACCGTGGCTCAAGGCCATTAGCCCCAGGCCCTGGGAGGCCGAGGCAGAATGCTTTCAGAGTTCTGAGTTGCAGACCAGCTCAGGCAACCTGGCCAGACCTCAAGGAGGTGAGAGGTCCCCAAAATCAAGTCAGGTGTTTTGGCCTGAGGAGTCCCAGCTGCTCAGGGGCCGAGGAGGAATGATCTCTGAGCACCTCAGGTAGAGGGCACAGGCGCCAAAATCCTGCCACCGCACTCCAGCCCTGCTGATGGAGACTCCAGCAAGAACAAAGATGCCTCCCACGTGCATCATGACAGGCACAATGGCTCCCCAGGGAAACCTAAACGTGGGAGGGGGAGGATGCAGTGATTGGGAGAGGAAGGGGCCATTCCCCCACCCTAAGGTGACAGACTGGGCAACCGGACCTGGGATGGCTGTGGCATTGCGGGACTGCCTTGATCGCTCTGTGCCTGATGGCCGCCCTAGATTGGGCCATCTGTTATGTGAGCTCAAACGCCTCTTTGCCACGGGATATGAGTGTGGAGGGTGGAGGCTGGCCTTCTGGTGTGCATGACTGAGGGTGCGGGATGGATGTGCCCATTGACTACCTTTGAAACCTCCCGTGAATGACAGGCTGGAAAGTGCCTATTGCTCTCCCATTCCTGAGGGGGATTCCTCGTGCTGGTTGTCAGGGGTGGTGGTGGTGGAGGTGCTGGTGATTATTATTATTTGGTGTGGGAATCCCACTGTGTTGCAAGCTGAAGTGAGGGGCATGCTCACAGCCACCACAAACTCCACCTGCCAGGCTCAGGAGATCCTCCTGCCTTGGCCCCTCAGAAGGCTGGAACTACAGATCTGCTCCACCACACCTAGCTTATCTTTAAATTTATTTTTCATGGCCGAGACAAGGTCCCGCCCTGTGTCCCAGGCTGGTCTTGAATGTTCAGGCTCAGGCCATCCACTCACCTGGGCTCCAAAGGGCCAGAATGGCAGGCTGAGCCCCTGAGCCTTGTCTGTGGTGGTGGTGGTGGTTGGTATTATTATTGAGTCAGAGTGCCACTCTTTCACCCAGGCTGGAGCAAGGGGCCCACTTTTGACCACCGTGGCCTCCAACTGTGCTCTCGCAATTCTCCCGTACCAGCCTCCTATGTGGCTGGAACATCAGGTGTGAACCACCATGCTCGGGTCATTTTTTTGGCTTCTTGGAGAGGTTGTCTCCCCAAGATGCCTGGATTGGTATCGAACCTGGGGGCTCAGGTCATCATCTCATCTCGGCCTCTCAGATCACCGAGTTGACAAGCATGAGGCCCCCAACTGGCCTACATACCTCTCTTGAGGTGCTATCGTGAGGCCCATTGCCTTCTGAGGACCAGGGTCCTGGAGAATGCGGCCAGAGTTGCCCACTGAGCCTTCCCTGGGTGGAGCACCTGGTGCAGGAGCATGTCTCTGCCTGGGCACCCACCCTTTTTCCTGCCTTGTTCCCCAGTGTTGACTTACATGCTCCTCCCAAGGGCCGCCTCTGGGAAAGGGAGTGTGTGACTCTCAAATCTTTTGCGGGGTGGGGATGGCAGGGTTTCTCACGACTGTCTCCTAGGCACTTGAGGAGGCTGAGATGGTAAGTTGACCAAAGCCCAGGAGATCAAGACCAGGCTGGATACCATAGAAAGCCCCCACCTTGACCTCAAGCAAAACCCAGAAAACCTGGGGTGAGGGCAGGCCTTGGCAGGAGGATCACTTCAGGCCCAGGATTCAAGACCAGGAAGGAAGATCAGGATGTCGACCAAATAGAAAGACGGATTGCAGCAGTGTGGGAGGTCGAGGTGGAGAGGAAGGCCCAAGTTGGTGAGTTTGAGAGTAGCCAGGACTACCTTGTGAGGGAACAAAAGAGAGAGTGACAGAAAGGAAGAAAGAAAGAAAGAAAGAAAGAAAGAGAGAGAGAGAGAGAGAGAGAAAGAAACTAAAAAACAAAGAAAGAAAGAAAATATGTCACCAAATAAATCCATTCTTCTGCAAACCTTTTTCCCTCAGTCCTTTTACCCCAGCCCCCGCACATGCAAGAGTACCCCAAGCTTGGCACCCTCTGGCCCCAACCCTTCCCATGGCTGCCCCCGCCTTGGTTTGTGAATTTCCAAGGCTCTCTGGTTGGCTTCCTGCTGTCTCTCTTCTACGAGGGTAAAAATGTGCCCCAGGCAGGTCGACCATCTGACTTGGCAATGAGGACATTCCACCAAGAAAGGCCAGGGACACATCTCTCACCAGGGACACTTCTTCCATCCTTTCTCATTTTTCCTGGGTAAAAAGCCAGTCACCCTGTGAACACACCATGTGCAGTTGGCAATCTGTGCACGATTCTCACAACTTTGAAGAAGGTGTCTGGTTCTGTGGCCCAGGCCGGGGCCTGGGTAAACAACTCTTGTTCAGTGCCAGTCTTGATATCACAGGCTCTGGCGTTCCTCTGGCCTCAGCCTCAGGAGTTGCCCGGATGACTGGCAAATCAACCCCAGACCCCTGTTAGGATGGGTGCAGAAATGGGGTCTCGCTATGTGGCACGGGCTGGCCCTGGGCTCCTGCTCTCCAGCCATCCTCCAGCCTCAGATTCCCAGAGTGCTGGGAATCCAGGTGTGGGCCGCCACACCAGGCTTTCTGGTTCGTTTTCATCGAAGGATCAAGGCTGGACTCAGGGGATCAGCCTCATCATCCTAGCAATTTCGGAGGCTGCGGCCAGTGACTGGCCTGATCCCATGGGCCAAGACACACCAGAGAACCTTGGCAAGTCCTCATCTCTACCCTCCATCAGAAGTGAGCCGGGTGTGGTGGCCTGCCCCTGTAATTGCAGCTCCTCAGAAGGCTAGGGAAAGTCTCGCCGGAGCCCGGCAGGCCAAGTCTGCAGTGACTGGGAGTGAGGCACGCCCTACAGGCTGAGTGATGGAGAGAAACACTGACTCAAAGAAAAAAAGGAAAAAAGGAAAAAAAAGAAGAGCATCCATTTGTGTATGGAGTTGGGCTCATTGTGAACAGACAGAGATCATTTGGAAAGAGGCCTTGTGTCTAGAGTTCTCAAAAGATGGTGGATTGGCAGTCAATCAGGCTGTGGTTTTGGCAGACCGAGGTGGGGGACAGCTGGAACCCAGAAGTTCAAGACTAGCCTGTAGCATGTAGCGAGACCTGGTCGCTCCATGGAACATGAACACTGCTGTTGCTTGTGGATGTGCCCATGGTCCCAGCTACATGGGATGCAGTGGCCTCTGTCCCAGGTCATTCCTTGGTGTTGCCCACCAAGACATAATGTATGAGTCGAGGCTGGACACTGTGACTCAAGGCCATCATCCCCACACCCTGGGAGGTGGAGGCGGGAGGTTGCCTGAGCCCAGGGGTTGGAGAGCATCCTGAGTGACGTATCCAGACCTCATCTTGGTGAGAGGTCCCCAAATTCAGGTCATTCGTTATGGCCCACAGAGTCTCGTCTGCTCAGGAACCAAGGCAGGAGAACCACCTGAGCTCGAAGGTCAAGTCCCTGGGAGTGACGATCGGGCCCCCATCCCAGCACACAGAGTCTCTGGCAACACAGAAGACGTCTCCCACATGCGTCACAATGGGCATCCACTACTACCCAGGGAAAAGTCTGTGTGGGTGGGGGACAATGGTGTGATATTGAGAGGAAGGGCCGCTCCACATGCTGGAAGGTGGAAGACCAGGCACCCGAATATGGACTGGCAGTGGCATTCTGGACACCTTGATCGTTCTGTGCCCTATGACGGCCCTAGCTCAGGGCCGTCTGCTCTGTGAGCTCACACACGTCTTTTCTGTGGGGCACAAATGTGGAGGGTGGAGGCAGGCCTTCTGGGGCATGTGGCCGAAGGTGCAGAATGGACGTGCCTGGTGGCCACCTTTGAAATCTCCCATGAATGACAGACCAGTAAGTGCATTTTCCTTTCCCATCCCTGGAGGTGACTCCTCACGTTGGGTGGCAGGGATCATGGTGGTGGTTGTGATTATTATTCGGTGGTGGTGGTGGTGGTGATTATTATTATTTGGAGTCAGATTCCTGCTCTGAAAGACTCCACAGGGGCATGCTCATAGCCACCGTGGACTCAACTGACTGCACTCCAGTGATTCTCCCGCCTCCGTCCTCAGAGTGGCTAGAACAACAGGTCTGCACCACCAAGCACGACTAATCTATGAATTTATTTTTGATGGCTGATACGAGTTCTCACACTGTGTCCCAGGATGGTGTAAAACCTGCAGGCTCCTGCTATCAACTCGCCTCGGCCTCCAAAGGGCCAAAATGCCTGGATGAACCCCAGAGCCCAGCCTGTGGTTGTTGGGGTGGTTGGTATTATTATTCTGAGTCGGATTATAACTCTATTGCCCAGGCCATAGTGCTGGGGACCACTCTGGCCACTGCGGCCTCCAATGGCTGGGCTCCAGTGATCCTCCTGCCATGGCCTTGTCAGTGACCAGATTGAAAGGCCTGCAACACCAAGCTCGGCTCATTTTTTTGGCTTTTTTAAAGACGCGGTCTCACCAAGGTGCTTGGACTGGTCTTGAACCCAGACACTCAGGGCATCCTTTTGCCTCGGCCTGCCAGAGTGCCAGGATGACAGGCATGGTTCCCCACACCCAGCCTCCACATAACTCTAGGGAACCACAGTGAAGCCTGTTCCCTCCGATGACCTGGGACCCCCAAAAAGGCAGCTGGATTCACCAGTCGAGCCTATCACAGGGGAGGGGCCTGGTACATGGTCACATCTCTGCCAGGGTGACCACTCTTCATCCCACCTTGTTCCCCCAGAGGGACCCACTTGCTCCTGCCATGGGGCACCTCAATGAAAGGGAGGGCAGGCACGAGTCTCAAACCTTTGGTGTTGTGGGATGGCTGGGCGACTCATGCCTGTCTCAGCAGCACTCAGGGAGGCCTAGATGGGAAGTTGCCTGGAGCCTGGAAACTCGAGACAAGGCTGGACACCATAGCAAGTGAACACCTTGACCCAAGCAAAACGTAGAAAACCTTGGGTGACGTCAATCCTTGGGTGGAGGATCGCCTCTGGCCCATAGTTCAAGACTGGAAGGAAGATCAGAATGTTGACTAAATGGAAAACCTGTGATCGCAAAAATTTGGGAGGACCAGGCCGTGAGGATGTCCCAAGTTGGGTGGTTTGAGAGCAGCCTGGGCAACCCAGTGAGCAAAGAAAAGAAAGACAGAAGGAAAGAAAGAAAGAAAGAAAGAAAGAAAGAAAGAAAGAAAGAAAGAAAGAAAGAAAGAAAGAAAGAAAGAAAGAAAGAGAGAAAGAGAGGGAGAGAGGGGAGGGAGAGAGGGAGAGAGGAAGGAGTAAGAAAGAACGGAAAGAAAGAATGAAAGGAAGGAAGGTAGTAAGGAAGGAAGGAAGGAAGGAAGGAAGGAAAGAAAGAAAGAAAGAAAGAAAGAAAGAAAGAAAGAAAGAAAGAAAGAAAGAAAGAAAGAAAGAAAGAAAGAAAGAAAGAAAGAAAGAAAGAAAAAAGAAATCCATTCTCCTTCAAACTTTCTCCCCTCAGTCCTTCCCTTCAACCACTCCATGTGAGGGTCCCCCAAGCTCGACACTTTTCAAACCCAAATCCACCCAAATGGAAGCCCCCACTTTCATGTGGGAGTTCCCACACTCCTTGGCCGGGTTCCTGCCGGCTCTCCTCTCTGAGGTGTGAAATGCGTCTCAGGCAGGCAGACACTCCAACTCGGCAATGAGGACCTCCTGCCAAGAAAGACCAGGGACACATCCCTCACTCGGGGACATTTCATCCCCTGCAATCTCATTTTTCCTGGCTTTAAAGCCAGTTGCCCTATGAACACACCACAAGCAGTTGAGAAGTTGTGTGCGATTCTCATGTTTTTGGAGACAGTGTCTGGCTCTGTGGCCTAGGCTGGGACCCAGGGACATGACTGTCGTTCATCACTAACCTCAAAATTGCAAACTCTGGCGATCCTCCCACCTCAGCCTCCAGAGTGGCCGAGGAGTCGCCCCCACTGACAGTATGTGCGAATCCAGGCCAGGCACTGTGGTGCATGGCCTTCAGACCCGAACCCTGGGAGTCAGAGGTGGGAGGCTGCATGAGCCCAGGGGTTGGAGACCAGCCCAGGTGAAGTGACCAGACATCATCTGGGTGAGCGGTCCCCAAAATCATGTTTTGGCGTGTTTGTACTGGCTGCTTGGGGGTCGAGGTATGAGGACTGCCTGAGTCCCACAGGTCGAGACCCACGATATGCTGCTGTGCCCCAGACCAGCTGATGGAGTCTCCAGTGACAAATAAGACACCTACCATGTGCATCATGATGTGTGCACACGGCCCCCCAAGGAAAGGTCCGCTTTGGCGGGGAACAATTGGTATATCAGAAGAAGAAGGAGCACTCCCTCCACTTGAAGGGGGCAGACAGGGGGAGAGGAACCTGGGCTGGCTGTTGAATTGCAGGACTGCCTTAAACTCTCTGTTCCCAACTGCCACCCTAGCTTGGGGCCATCTCTTCAGTGAGCTTACAGGCATCTTTGTTGTAGAACACGAGTGTGGATGATGGAAGCAGGTCTTCTGGGATGCGTGGCCAAAGGTATGGGACAGACGTGACCAGTAGCCACCTTTGAAATCTCCCAGGAATGACAGGCCGGAAAGTGCCGTTTCCTCTCCCTTCTGTAAGGATGTCTTCTCATGTTGGGTGGCAGGTGTGGTGGTGATGGTGGTGGTGATTATTATTAATTAGAGTCGGAATCACACTTTGTCATCCAGTTCAGAGTGCATGTGCTTGCTCACTGCCTCCTCAGACACCACCTGCCAGGCTCAGGCGATCCTCACTCCTCAGACCTTAATTGAATTAATTCCCAGATCTGTGCCACCATGCCCAGTTAATCTTTGGATTTGTTTTTGATTGCAGAGTTGAAGTCTTACCCCATGTCCTGGGCTGCTGTTGAACCCACAGCCTCAAGTCATCCACTTGCCTGGGCATCCGAAGGGCCAGGATCCCAGGCTTAGCCACTGAGCTCAACCTGTGCATGTGGTGGTGATGGTGGTTGGTGTTATTCTGAGTCAGAATCCCACTCTTTCACCCAGGCTGGAGTGCAGAGGCCTGCTTCTGGCCACTTCGACCTCCACCAGCAGGACTCCAGTGATGCTCTCACCATGGTCTCCCGAGTGAATGGAACGACAGGCATGCACCACCTCACTCGGCTCATTTTTTGGCTTCTTGTAGAGACAATGTCTCACCAAGGTGCCCGGGCTGAACTTGAACCCAAGAGCTGAGGTCATCCTCTCACCTCGGCCTTTCACTGCCCGAATGACTGGTGTGAGCCCACGCCCAGCCTCTACAAGCTTCTTAGGGTCGAATCTTGAGGCTAGTTCCTTTCCAACGACCCAGAACCTGGAGAGGTCATCTGAAGTCACAGTCCGAACACCCCTGGAGAAGCACCTGGTGCAGGGGCATGTCTCTGTGGGGATGCCCACACCACTGCCCACCTGTTACCCAGGGTAGACACGCTTGCTCCTCCCAGGGGCTGCCTCAAGAAAAGGGAAGGCATGACTCTCAAACCTTCAGAGGTCGTGTACAGTTGGGCAACTCACGGCTGTCTCATTGGCACTTGGGGAGGTTAAGACGGGAAGATGGCTGGAGTCTGGGATCTCAGGACCAGTCTGGACACCATAGCAAGCCCCCATCTGGACTGCAAGCAAAACCCAGAAAACCTTGGGTGAGGACAGGACTCGGCAGGCAGATCACCTCCAGCCCATAGTTCAAGACCCTACAGGAAGACCAGGATATCGACCAAATGGAAAACTTGTGATTGCCACAGTTTGGGAGGACCAGGTCAAGAGGATGGCCCAAGTTGGGCTGTTTGAGATCAGCCTGGGCAATCTAGTGAGGAAAGGAAAGAAAGAAAGAAAGAAAGAAAGAAAGAAAGAAAGAAAGAAAGAAAGAAAGAAAGAAAGAAAGAAAGAAAGAAAAAAGAAAGAAAGAAAGAAATTCTCCTGCAAACCTTCTGCCCTCAGTTGTACCCCCACACCCCCCTCACATGGGAGGGTCCACCAATCACAGCACCTTCCAGCCCCAATCCCCCCAGTTCCTGTCCCTGCATTGTTGAGGAAATTCCTAGTCTCCCTGGCCAGGTTCATGCTGGCTTCTCATCTCCGAGAAATGTGCCCTTAGCAGTCCAACCCTCTGACTCGGCAACAAGGACATTCTGCCAAAAAGAGGCCAGGGACACATCCATCACCTGTGGACATTTCTTCCCCTCAATCCCATTTTTCCTGGCTCTAAAGCCAGTCGGCCTGTGAAAATAACACACGCAGTTGAGAATCTCTGTGATTCTGATGTTTTTGGAGACAGGGTATGGGTCTGTGGCCCAGGCTGGTGCTGGGAGACATGACTGTCATTCACCACCAGCCTTGAAATTGCTGCCTCCATCGATCCTGCCTCCCCAGTCTCCAGAGTGGCCAAGACGATGGGCACCTCGACACCAGACTCTTGTTTGGATGGCTGCTCAGATGGGGTCTCACTGTGCGGCCCAGGCTGGCCTTGGGCTCCTGTGCTCCAGCTGTCCTCCCACCTCAGGCTCCCAGAGAATTAGGATTCCATGTGTGGCCTGCCATGCTAGACCTTCTGGTTCATTTAGGGCAAAGGATCGAGGCTGGGCTTGGGGGATCACCTTCATCATCCCAGCAATTAGGGAGGTCAAGGCCAGCGGCCAGTCCAAGCCTGCTGGCTGAGACCTGCCCCTGCAACTCGGTGAGACCTCATTTGTACAAACCATCCCAAATGATCCAGGTGTGGTGTCGTGCGCCTGTCATTCTGTCTCCTTGAAAGGCCATGGAAAGGATTGCCAGAGCCCAGCAGGCCGAGGCTGCCGTGTCTGGGAGCGAGCCAACCCCCTCCAACCTGGCTGACAGAGTGAGACTCTGACTCAAGGAAAAAAAGGAAAAAGGATAAAAGAGAAGAGCATCCATTTGTGTATGGAATTGGAATCATCGTGAACAGACAGAGAACATTTAAGAAGGAGGCCCCAGATTGGGCATAGAGTTCCTGAAAATGGTGGATTGGCAGATAATCTGGCTGCAGCTTTGGGAGACCGAGGTGAGGGACTGTTGGTGATTGGGGTTTCGAGACCTGCCTGGGCAATGTAATGAGACCTCGTCACTAACTAGAATACAGTGGAGTCACGAGTGGTGGTGCCCACGGTCCTGGCTACATGGAATGCAGTGGCCTCAGCCCCAGGGCATTCCTTTGCATCACCCCTGCCAACAGTAGGTGAGAGTCCAGGCCAGGCATTGTTGCTCACAGACGTCAGCCCCATGACCTGGGAGGTGGAGGCGGGAGTCTGCCTGAGCCCAGGGGTCAGAGATGAGCCCAGGTGATGTGACCAGATCTTGTCTCAGTGAGAGGTCCCCAAAATCGAGTCTGGCTTGGTGGTCCCCAAGTCCCAGCTACTCAGGGGCTGAGGTGGGAGGACTGCCTTAGCCCCACAGGTTGAAGCCCCAGGAACCACAATCATGCCTCCATGTCTCAGATCATCTGACGGAGACTCTGGAGACAAAAATGATTCCTCCCATGGGTGTCACAGCAGGTGTCCACAGCTCTGCAGGAAAACTCTGTGTGGGTGGGGGACAATATGGAGATTGGGAGAGGAAGGGGCTTTCTCCGGGCCTGAAGGTGGCAGACAGGGTGACAGGAACCTGGGCTGGCCTTGGCATTGCCAGATTGCCTTGAGTGCTCCAT
Source organism: Carlito syrichta (assembly GCF_000164805.1). Taxonomy (NCBI): domain Eukaryota; kingdom Metazoa; phylum Chordata; class Mammalia; order Primates; family Tarsiidae; genus Carlito; species Carlito syrichta. The sequence goes on along the minus strand of NW_007255751.1, from coordinate 10,937 downwards.
GCCAGATGGAGACCCTAGCACGGGGCCGTCTCTTTCCTGAGCTCACATGCAACTTTGTCATGGAACACGAGTGTGGATAGTGGAGGCAGGCCTTATGGTGTGCATGGCCAAAGGCATGGGACAGACCTGCCTTTTGGCCACCTTTGAAACCTCCAGCGAATGACAGGCCACAAAGTGCCTTTTCCTCTCCCATCCCTTAGGGTGTCTCCTCGCACTGGGAGGCAGGGATGTTGGTGGTAGTGGTGGTGGTGGTGGTGGTGGTGGTGGTGGTGGTGGTGGTGATTATTATTATTTGGAGTCATAATTCCACTCTGTCACCCATTTCAGAGTGCAGGGGCATGCACACTGCCTCTGCATGCTCCACTGCCAGGCTCAGGCGATCCTCCCACCTCAGACACCGAGTGGCTAGAACCACAGGCCTGCAGAACCATGTCCAACTAATATTTGGATTTATTTTGCATGGTGAAGTCAAGGTTTTGCCACATGTCCTGGCTGCTGTTGATCCTGCAGACTTAGCCCATCCACTTGCCTGGGCATCTGAAGGGCTGGGATGACAGGCTGAGCCCCTGTGCCCTGCCTGTGTTTGTGGTGGTGTTGGTGGTTGGTACTATTATTCTGAGTTGGAGTCCCGCTCTTTCACCCAGGCTAGGGTGCAGGGGGCAACTCTCAGCCACCACCACCTCCAACAGCTGGGCTCCAGCGATCCTCCTGCTGTGGTCTCCTGAGTGGATGGAATGGCAGGCTTGCGCCACCATACTCGGCTCATTTTTTTGGCTTCTTGTAGAGACGAGTTCTTGCCAAGGTGCCTGTGCTTGTCCCGCACACGAGCCTCAGGCCAACCTCTCGCATTGGCATCCCAGAGCATCGGAATGATAGGTGTGATCCCCGGTGCCCAGCTTTCACACCCCTCTTGGGGTCCCACCACAAGGCCCGCTCCCTTCTGATGACCTGGGAGCCAGGACAGGGTGACAGGAGTCACCCTACGAGCCTTCCCCTGGGGGAGCGCCTGGTGGAGGGGCGTGTGTCTGCCATTGCACCCACCACTCCGCCAAATTTTTCCCAAGGGTGGACCCGTTTGCTCCACCCAGGGGCCACCTCGGGGAAAGTGAGGGTGTGATTCTCATACCTTCAGGGTGGCAGGGACGGCCAGATGACTCATGTCTGTCTCCTTGCAGTATGGGAGACTGAGACGGGAAGATGGCCAGAGCCTGGGATGTCGAGACCAGGATGGACACAATAGCAAGCACACATCTCGACCCCAAGCAAAACCCAGAAAATCTTGGGTGAGGGCAGGCCACAGCGGGAGTTTTGCATCTGGCCCAGAGTTCAAGACAAGGCAGGAAGACCAGGATGTCACTCAAATAGAAAGCCTGTGATCACAGCAGCTTGAGATGCTCAGGCCTAGAGAATGGCCCAAGTTGGGTGGTTTGAGAGCTGCCTGGTTAACCTAGTGAGGAAAGAGAAGAAAGAAAGAAAGAAAGAAAGAAAGAAAGAAAGAAAGAAAGAAAGAAAGAAAGAAAGAAAGAAAGAAAGAAAAAAGAAAGGAAGCAAGGTAGAAAGAAAGAAAAGAAAGAAATAATCTATTCTCCTGTAAACTTTCTCCCCTCAGTACTTCCCTCCAGCTCCCCCACATGTGAGGGTCGTTCAAGCTCGGTACCTTCCAGCCCAACCCCCCCAACGCCTGTCCCTGCTTTGGTGCATGACATCCTGAGGGTCCCTGGCTGGGTTCCTCTGAGCTCTCCTCTCCGAGGTGTGAAATATGTCCCAGACAGGCCAGCCCTATGACTCAGCAAAGAGGACCTTCTGCAAAGAAATGCCAGGAACACATCCCTCACCCAGGGACATTATTTCACCCCAGACCCATTTTTTCAGGCTATAAAGCCAGTTGCCATTTGAACACCCCATGTGCAGTTGTGAATCTGTGTATGATTCTGATGTTTTTGGAGACAGGGTCGGGCTCTGTGGCTAAGACCAGGACCCAGGGACACAACCATCGTTCTCCACCAGCTTCAAAATGGCAGTCATCGGCGATCTTCCCACCTCAGCTTCCAGAGTGGTGGGGATGATAGGAACCTCAACCCCAGGCCCCTGTGCAGATGGGTGCACAGACAGGGTCTCCCTGCATGGCCTGGGCTGGCCTTCAGCTCCTGGGCTCTGATTCGATCTCCCAGAGTGCTGGGATTCCAGGCATCAGCCACTGTGCCTGGCCTTCTGGTTCATCTTCGATGAAGGATGAGGCTGGACTCAGGGACTCAACCTCATCATCCCAGTGCTTTGCGAGGCCAAAGACAGCAGGTGGCCCAAGCCCACGTGTCTGAGATGTGCCTGGTCACCTTGGTGAGAACTTGCCTCTACCCTCTGTCCCAAATGAGCTAGGCATGTTGGTGTGCGTCTGTCATTCTAGATTCACAGAAGCCCTGGGGTGGAAGGCTCACTTGAGCCCAGTGTGCCGAGGTTGCGCTGGCCAGGCATGGTGGCACCCACCCTCCCAGCTACAGGTGATGTGGTGACCTCCATCCCAGGGCGTTCCTTTGCATCATCACTGACGAAAGAGCATGGGAGTCCAGGCAGGGCACCATGACTCTCAGCAGTCAGTCCCACGAACTGGAATGCTGAGGTGGGAGGTTGCCTGAGCCCAGGTATTGGCAACAGGCTGGGCAACATGGCCAGATCTCATCTCAATGAGAGGTCCCCAAGTTCAAGACAGGTGTGGTGGCCCCCAGAGTCCCGGCTCATCAGGGGCTTAGACTGGAGGACCGACTGAGCCCCACAGGTTCAGGCCCTGTGAGCAATGAATGTGCCGCCGCACCCCAGCCTGGCCAACAGACACTCTGGTGATAAAAAGGATGCCTCCCACGTGTGTCAGGATGGGAGACCAGAGCTCCCCAGGGAATGGGTCCTCATGGGCAGGGGAGGATGGAGTGATCGGGAGAGGAAGAGGCCTGCACTCCTGCCCGAAGGTGGCAGACAGGGTGATCGCAACCTGGGCTGGTCATGGCATTGCCAGACCACATTGATCACTCTGTTCCTACCACCGCCCTAGCTCAGGGACATTTGATTCATGGGATCACACACGTCTTTGCTGTGGGTCCTGAGTGTGGAGATTGTAGGCAAGCCTTTTGGGGTATGTGGCTGAAGGTGTGGGTTAGATGAGACCGGTGGTGAACTTAGAACCTTCCCACAATGTCAGGCCGGAATGTGACTTTTTCTCTCCTATCCTTGAGGGTGACTCGTCACGCTGGGTGGCAGGGGCGGTGGTGGTGGTGGTGGTGATTATTATTATTTGGATTTGGAATCCCACTCTGTCATCCAGTCCAGAGCTCAGGGCCTCGCTCATGGGAACCATGGACTCCACCTGTCACGCTCAGGCTTAGTAAAATGAAACAGTTTATTGTGATTATTATGAGTGTTTTAATTTTAGTAATGCAAGAAAACAGATGGATGGCCCTATAATTTGTAGTATACACAAACTTTTTGCATTTTAGAGTACATGATTAATATAGAAAGGTTAAAATAGTACAAAAGGCTTTGCAATTTTATTTAGAAAAAATGTTAGGAAAACATGTTAGTCATTAAGTTGTTAAAAGTTTGGATGGTTAGGGTTAATAGTTTGAGAAAACACGTTATGAAAAATTACATGCTTTAAAGATTTTATTAGTGGATATTGTCACAAATTTAAGGGAAGACAGACAGTATTTCTTCCCCGTTAAAACAATGATCAAAACAAAATAAATACGTCTGAGTTTGAAGGCCAAACTGTATGTCATTTAAAGTAAAAAAAGAACTTGAAAAAAATAAATGGCAACTGTCCTGCATAACATCAGAGTCAATGTCAAAGTTTTCTCCTACACCGACGCTGTTCCTCATTCAGGAAACCCTGACATACTTGAGTTGAACTCCTGCAAGTGGTGCCCGAACAGGGACCTGAAAATTTAGCCATACTTTAATCTGAATGGATAAAACCTTGCCTAAAAACCTGCAGACCCTTAGGTAGAGCATAGCTAGGAATAGTAAGCAGTTTTAGAGCCGTGATACGAACATGGGTCAGAGTGAATTCAAACAAAAAGATTGTTCATAAGTATTTTGATGCATATGCTTTCTAAAAGAGAAATTAAAGTTTCCTCTACACGATTATCTTGTTTTCTCCATTTTGTGCAAGAACAGTGCCACTGGTTCCCTGAAGAAGGCATCGTTAATTTAGAAACATGGGCAAAGTTTGGGGAAAAACTGAAAGTTTACTACACTCTCCATAGTCCGGACCAAGTGCCTGTAGGTACTATTGCATTATGGAATTTAATTAGAGGTGTCTTACATCCACAACAGAAGATTGGTAAAATAACCATTAGAGTAAAAGAGGAACCAGGTGAAAGAACTCCTTTACTAATCCCTGTTCCGTCTCAGGCAATGTTAGTCACTGTCCCTGTTGATGATGATCCTCTACCCCCTGAGGATAAGGAAAGCTTAAAAGAAGGAGCAGCTAGGTATCATGAAGAAAATCGTACAGATAATTGAAATTTGCACCTTGGCACCTAAATCCCTCCGGCAAGTGGCCCCAGAGGGGAAGGGATTGTGATTTGTGACCGTCTTAATTTAAGAGGAGAAAATCGTCTTTCTATATGATTCCTGTTTTATAAAAGAGCTCTTGTCTCATATTTTAAAAAGTCACCATTCCTGTTAATAAGGCAACTATTCTTGATTTACTTATCCAGTTACAGCAAATAATAGTTAGAAACCAACCATTTTACATAGATCATATTAGATTTCATCAGGACTCCATGGACCTCTACATCAAGGTAATCAATTAGAAGATGCCTTGACATAATCGGTCATATGGCTTCTCCTTGTAGGTTCTTTAGTCAATCAAGCTCAGCAATCCCATAAAATTCATCAGCAAAACGCTGCAACTTTAAGGCACCAACTTCACATTCCAAGAGAAACGACTAGGCAAAACATAAAAAAATTGTACTTCGTGTCCTACTTCTAATAACCCCCTCCCCTTAGGAGTTAATCCCTGTGGATTAAACCCTAATGTTTTGTGGCAAATGTATGTTACTCATTTCCAAAGATTTGAAAAATGTTCTTTTCTACATGTGATAGTGCACACATTTTCCCATGTAATTTTAGCCTCACCCAAAACTGGGGAAGCCTATAAAGATGTAGTCCAACATTTATTCTCTTGTTTTTTACTACTGGGTATTTCTAAAAAACCTAAAACTGATAATGCTCCTCCTTATGCATCAAAAGCTTTTCAGTTGTTTTTTGTCCAGTTTGGTATCTCTCATTCTAGAGGCATTTCGTATAATCCTTAAAGTCAAGCTATAGTCAAGAAAGCACTTCATACGTTAAAAAATCAAATAATTAAATTGCAGGAAGAGGAATTCCAATATAGTTCTCCCCATCATGTCATAAATCATGCCATGCTTGTAATTAATAATCTCAATTTGGACTCTCAAGCACATTCAGCTATGATAAGACAATGGAGTCCTGAGAATGATAAAATGGAAGCATCTTCTTACAGGTCAATGGAAGGGGTCCAATGTCCCTTTAACATGCAGGACAGGATATGCTTGCATTTTTCCCAGGACTTACCCTAACCTATTTTGGTACAGGACTGTCTAATTAGACATGCCCATCTCCCCACCCCCGTCGAGTTACAGCCAGATGAGACATAAATCACACCATCAGTCTGAGTAGAATGCAGATGGAGAAGAGAAGATGTTGGTGCCAAAGTTGAAACGTCTCACCATTCAACAACCACTTCCACCTCCACCAACTCGACCGAAGACATCTCATCATCATTGTCTCACACTCCTCAACCCAGACATTACCATTGAACTGTTTCAACTAGACAGTGCAGACTGCCCACATGGGGGCAAATCAAGGCACTCAGCCATGATTCTGAGGATCTGGTTTGCTCTCAAAAACACTTCTCTCACACCCTCTACTGTTTTTTTTTTTTTTTTTTTTTTTTTGCTATGCTTGCTATTATAATGTGCCAGATGAGCTGTATTTATTTGGAAAAATGTTATTTGGCTTTTATCCCAAACCCTCCAGTGTTCCAGCCTGTTACATGGGATGCTATGATTATTACTGTTTTTACTAATCATTCCTCTTTTGGGAGGCCCCACTCTTTTTTCATCACAAGTTCAAACTGTATTTAATCATAATTTTTCTTTTTTGGTTTGTTCTGTTTCTCCTCCAATAGGTTTTAGTTTAACTAAAAATTCAGAATCGTCCCTTGATATTTTGGGTTGTTTAAACTCACATATAAAAGCTATGGTAACTGATAGTCCCCCTTATCTTCCCAGAACGACAAATGACTGAGGTAATAGTTTTCTTAAATTATTGATGCCTGTGGACTCTGACCCTAAACTAGCAACCAGGGCTTGGGAGGAACGCCTGAGTCCCACAGATCGAGGCCCTGGGCCCCAAGATCATGCTGCCCTGCCCCATCCCAGTGACAGAGACTCTGGTGACAAAATAGACACCTCCCACGTGCATCACAATGGGCATCCACAGCTTTCCAGGGTAAGGTGGCGTGGGAGGAGGACGATGGAAATGGAGTGATTGGGAGAGGAAGGGACCTTCCCCCTGCCCAAGCATGGCAGACAGGGTGACCATAACCTGGACTGCCCTCGGCATTGCCATACCACCTTGATCACTCTGTGACTGATGGCTGCCCTAGTTCAGTTGGGTCTGTTACGTGAGCTCACATGCTTCTTTGCCATGTGGCACAAGTGTGGAGGGTTGAGTTCAGCTTTCTGGGGCACGTGGCCAAAGGCACGGGAAGGACATGCCCAGTGGCCACCTTTGAAACCTCCCATGAATGAAAGGATAGAAAGTGCCCTTTCCTCTCCCATCCCTGATGGCGATACCTCACATTGGGTGTCAGAGGTGGTGTTGGTGGAGTGGTAGTGATTATTATTATTTGGAGTCGGAATCCCTCTGTTGCCCAGACTGGAGGGCAGGGGCATGCTAATGACCACCGCAGACTCCATCTCTGTGCTTATGCAATCCTCCCGCCTTGGATTCCTGAGTGGCTGGAATCACAGACCTGCGCCACCATGCCTGACTAATCATTAGATTTACTATTGGTGTCAGAGATGATGTCTCGCCCCATGTCCTGGGTTGATGTTGAAACTGCAGCCTCAGGTCGTCCAATCGTCTGGGTCTCCATAGGGCTGGGATGCCAGGCTGAGACTCTGAGTCCAGCCTGTGGTTGTTGTGGTGGTGGTGGTTGGTATTATTTTTCTAAGACAGAGTCCCACACTGTCGCCCAGGGTGGAGCACAGGGGCTTGCTCTCTGCCACCACAGCCTCCACCAGAGGGGCACCAGCAATCCTTCCCTGTGGCCTCCAGAGTTGCCAGAGTGACAGTCGTGCACCACCACACTTGGATCTTTTTTTGTCTTCTTGTAGAGACAAGGTCTCGGCAAGGTGCCCATGCTGGTCTCAAACCTGGGTCTCAGGTCTTCCACTTACCTTGGCCTCCCAGAGTGCCAGGATGAGGGCATGAGCCCCCGCATCTTTCCTACACACCTTTCATGGAACCCAACCGTGAAGCCTACTCCCTTCAATTGGGCTGTGTATTGAGTTTATTGTGTTGGGATCATTGAGAACAGACAGAGATTATTTGGGAAGGAGGTTCAGGCGTGGGCCTAGAAATCCCAAAAGACAGTGGATCGGGAGACAATTGGACTGTGGCTTTGGGAGGCCGAGGTGAGGAACCACTGGAGTCCAGGAGTTTGAGCCCAGCCTGGGCCATGTAGCAAGACCTCATCACTCCCCAGAATGCAAACACTGGAGTTGTGCATGGTGTCACTCGCCTTCCAGGCTACAAAGGATAAGGTGGCTTCTGTCCTTGGTGTTTCTTTGCATCACCCCTCCCGACAGACCATGCAAGTCCAGGCCAGGCACTGTGGCTAATGTCCATTAGCCCCACACCCTGGGAGGCTGATATGGGAGGCTGCCTGAACTCAGGGGCTGCAGACAAGCCCGGGAGACATGGCAAGATGCAGCTTAGCAAAAGGACCCCAAAATCGAGTGTGGCATGGTGAACCCTGGAGTCCCAGTTGCTCGCGGACAGATGTGGAAGGACAACCTGAGCCCCGCAGGCCAAGTCCCCAGGAGCCAAAATCGTGCCACCGCACCCTTGCCTGGCCAATGTAGACTCTGGAGACAAAAATGACGTGTCACACGTGAGTCACGTTGGCTGTCAACAGCTCCCCAGGGAAGGGTCTTTGTGGGTGGCAGACAATGGACTGATTGGGAAAGGAAGGGGCCCTCCCCTGGTCTGAAGATTGCAGACCGGGTGACCAGAACCTGGGCTGACCACCGTATTGCCTGACTCCCTTCATCACTCTGTGCCCAACGGTTGCCCTAGCACAAGGCCATCTGTTCTATGAGGTCACACACGTCTTTTCTGTTGGGAACAAGTGTGGCATGTTAGGCAGGACTTCTGGGACGCGTGGCTGAAGGCGTGGGATTGACGTACTCGGTGGCCACGTTTGAAACCTCCTGCAATCCACAGGCTGAAAAGTGCCTTTTCCTCTCCTAACCCTGAGTATGACTCCTCTGGGTGGCAGGGGTGGTGGTGGTGGTGGTGGTGGTTATTATTTGGAATCTGAATCTTGCTCAGTTTCCCAGACCAGAGTGCAGGGTCATGCTTAAGGCCCCCATGGACTCCACCTGCTAGGCTCAGATGATCCTCCCACCTACGACCCCCAAGTGACTGGAACCACAGGCCTGTGTCAGCATGCCTTGTTGGGAGCCAACATATGGATCGATATGGCCAAGGCCTATGAAGGCCTATTCAGAAGCTCGCCTCGGAGACAAGGATATAACATCAAGTGTGTACATATGAATGGTAACCAGTGTATTTAAGATAGCTAAGATTTTCAATATTGGACTTATTCTATTTTATGAGAAACGTGCAGCAGAATTACTTTAAAATCTCTTTTTTTCTAAACTGTCTTTCCTCTTAAGATTTTTTAGCTGTCATTTCCTGGTATTATTTCCTGGTATACTGGTTTTTCAGTATGTTGTTTCACCTCAGGTTAAAACATTATAATTGCTATAATAGTTTTGTTATGTTGCCTTTGGTCAAGCAGTACGTTCTTTTACGTGCAGAGACTCTCCACCTGCTTCAGCCTCCGGCTGTCGTCATGGCAACGGTGCAGTTCATTGTCTTAAGTGGCATGACAGGTTTTGAGACACAAATAGTTTTCCCTAACAGGAAATCAGGCTTAGATTTTAAGTAAAATGGTATTGAATTAAGTTTT
>NW_007255751.1:0-1300 GCF_000164805.1 Carlito syrichta | reverse complement strand
AAACATTAAAAGTTAGTAAAATTGGATTAAATCATAGGTAATTTATATACAATCATAGGACAGTGTGGAATTATAGTAGGTTATAAGAACTATAAATATAAATAATATAAACTCAAGGTAATTAAGTTATAGCTTATAGTATAATGGTAAGTTAATAACAGTAAGCCAATAAAACCAAGCCATTTAAATAAATTTATAGAGTATAGAATAGTGTTAAGTCAATAATATTAACGGCTTAATATATTAAAAGTTAGTATAACTAGATTAAATTTAGGGATAACTTGGGGAACTTTTAATTAGGGCTTAAAAAGAAGAGTATGATGTGAATGATTTATTAAATTGTTTTGAATGATTTAAAACAATGTATTTGTAATTTTGATGTAAGCTTTGTAAAACACGACATGCATCAGGAAATTGTAACAGTTTGTTTAGAACGTGTTCGTCTTGTGACGGTCTTGTGATGCATGATCTGTAAAGCATGGAATCTGTATGCCCCAAGCAGGTAATTATTACACTGCTGGAGGGTCTAAAAAATGGTATATAAGTTGGAAAAAGTTTGAATAAAATCGGCTTCAGTCTTGGCCAAGACTGTTCCCAGAAGAGCTGCCTCCGAGTAGTTTTCTTCTCTCCGTCTCTGATTCACCGGTGCGGTCCTAACCCTCCCTCTGGTCAGTGCAAGTCACCGACAGCTTTGGCGCCCGAACCCAGGGACCAGACTCCGGTAATTATAAAAATATATGTTTCCCAGTTTGTTTCTCTCGTTTCAGGACGGACCTTGCCTTAGGGTGCTGCAGCCCCCCCGGGAGTGCACGGGTAGGTAGGCAAGTTAGTGTTAAGCGTCGCCGACGGACTGTGTGACTTATCACCGAATAGAGTGATTCAATCCTTGTATAATTATTGCAAGACTACTAAAAATTAGGTGCACGGTTACAGTTATGGGAAACTGCGGCTCCAAGGAAAGGAGAGCCTATATTCGAATCATGTGTAAAGCGTTAAATCATAAAGGTGTTAAGATAAGTAAAGATAAAGTAAATTCTTTTCTAGATTTTGTACAGAAAGTTGCCTGCTAATTCCACTTAAACTCTTTCTTTGTCTAAGATTAAGCAAAAGGCAGATAAAAATTATGAGGATTTCATTTCTAAAATAACCGCCACCATCAAACGAGTAATTACTAGCAAAGAGGCAGCAAAAATTTTAGTAAAACAATTGGCTGTTAAAAATGCTAAAAATACTTGTTAGGCTTTAATAGACTGATAAAAAGACCGGCAATATAATTGATTATATCAGACAATGCTGATGA
>NW_007255750.1:2413-4430 GCF_000164805.1 Carlito syrichta | reverse complement strand
ATGAATTTAAACTCTCTCCGTGTTAAACATAAGATGAGAAGGTGAAAAAGATAGATGGATTTGTCAATGCAAAGATCTTAGTGCATGCCAGGCTTGGTTCACTAACAACCTTCAGTAGTTGATAACTCCTAATTATAGAATTAATAACATTAAAAAGACAGTTGTAATTGAGGTGTGTGTTGGAATATAAAATCCTTACCTCATTTGTGAACAGAAAGAACTGGTATCCTCACAGTTTAAGGAATGGTCTTTTCCCTGTCTTTGATAACCACCTGCACCCACTGCACAGGGTCCTTTAATGTCTTGTCAATTTATCAGTAAGGTCCTATGTCTGCTGTAACTTTTATAATAAAATTTGCTAATAATACTTTGCTGACTTATGTGAGCCTTCTAACTTTTTCAGTTCAAACTTTTCTAGGCCAAGTGCAGTGCCTCAAGCCTGTAATCCCAGCACTTTGGGAGGCCAAGGTGAGGGGATTGTCTGAGCCCACCAGTGTGAGAACAGCCTGGACAACTTGGCAAGATCGCATCTCTACAATAAATTAAAAAATGAGCCTGGTGTGCTAGTGCACACCTGTAGTTTTGGCTACTTGGAAGACAGAGGCAGAAGGATTGCCGGAGCCTGGCACATCAACGCTGGGTGGCTATGAGCATGCTACTATACTCCGGCCTGGGCCATGGAGTGAGACTCCAACTCAAAAAAGATTTATAAGACAATACTATACTTTGTATACAGAGAGCTTTTGGGGGGCATCAAAGAAAACTGGTTAGTTCAGTCAGGCAGCAGATTAGGTCTAAATAGAGTATTGTGTGTCAACAAGTCAGTTAATGTAAAAGAATGGAAGTATTTATTATAACACAGTAAGCCACAATGTGGGTAATCTGTGGGTGTATAGTCAAGAATTGATTGCAATTCTCATTTCAAATAAAATGCACTCTGTGCTAATTATGAAGAGACATATATTTCTGAATATTTGTGGTATCTCTACCTAATGTGGTAGAAGTGGGTGATTATCATTTAAGGGCCTGCTACAAGGGCTTCAAGGGTTGATTCTACATGTTCTTTGCTCTAGGGTAATTTTGATGCCTGCCTCTTGTGGAAACAATACCATTAAATTTGAAGAATTCCACAGTTTTATTAAAAGACCATTCACTCGCCATTTCCTAATTTATGAATCTTTTTTCTTTGCAGTATTGGCTCTCATTGTTTTGGTAAAGTAAGCCTGTTCAACTCCCATCGATTTAATTACCATGTCCAAGTTACAAATTCCCCATATGAAAGGCATTTCCCTGTGTACCAGAATATTCACCTCTTCTCTCCTTCCAAAGGCTGAAACTTGGAAGAGCCTCAAAACTACCACATCATACATGAAATGTGTTTTCTTTCCTCCAGATCAGAAAATGCCTTTAATTTTTTTCTGTATTTTAATAATCCCTCTAGGAAGCTCTTCTGGCCAAAATATGTTAATTGTCTCAGGAATTTGAGAACCGAAGAGTTAATAGGTGAGAGGTTTGCTTTACAATTAGGATGGTTCAGTTCATCTTTAGGCAATATACTCTCAATCTAGGATCATGAAGGAATTATCACCAGAATCACCTAAGCCCAAAACCTGGGGTTCACCCATTCTACCTCACTGCCTCTTTACTTTCTATCAAACCAGTTCCCAAAATTGGTCTTCCCTACATTTACAACTTTTCTCTCCATCCTCTCTGTTCTTGCTATAGCCCAGGTCCTCAGTGGTTCTAAGAGGACTGCAAATCCTCTCTCTGACTTTGAACCTGTGCTCTTATCACCCAATCTCTAGACCAGCAGTCTCCAAATTAAAGTGAAGGGTGCATCAAGAGACAAGTCTGCATATTTAATTATGCTGTACCTAAAACCTTTATAAATGTATATGGTTGCACTTGTACTATCTCCATTTGGTCCTCTTTGAGTCTACTTGATCCATAATCAATTTGCTAAGCGAGTGTTTTTAATTCCTGTCATGCACACACTGAACAAGAAATAAGGGTTTTG
>NW_007255750.1:0-845 GCF_000164805.1 Carlito syrichta | reverse complement strand
ATGATAGTGGGAAAGGACACTAGGGTGAATCTTTTCCGGGTGGTTTTCCTGCTAAAGCTTGAGTAACTCAAAGCACTCTCATAATAACGTTTGAAAAAGACAGACTGAGAACGAGAAATGCATTTTTATCTTGCTCCTAAACCTTAATACAATGATGAGAAAATAAAAGTTATATTCTGGAAAAATACATAATTTATGTAAAGACAAATTTACCAACTTTGTCTTTTCAAAAACACAAGCCAGGCTTGGTGGCTCAGCCTGTAATCTCACGCCTTTGGGAGGCTGAGGTGAGTGGATTGCCTGAGCCCACGGGTTCGAGACCCGCCTGGGCAGCAAGACCTCATCTCTATAAAAAAATCAAAAAATTAGCTGGGCGTGGTAGCGCGCTACTGTAGTTCCAGCTACTTGGAAGGCTGAGGCGGAAGGATCGCCGGAGTCCAGCAGGTCGAGGTTGTGGTGGCCGGGAGCAGCCACTGCACTCCAGTCTGGGCAACAGAGTGAGACTCCAACTCAAAAAAAAACCAAAAAAAACCCCCAGAGACTTCCAAAGCACAACCTGCATTAACCCATTATATACTCAGGACAATGTCTCCTCCCATCCCCCTTCCTCAGAGTTTTCTGCCCAGACTTCCTGATGCCCTAAGGCCTAGCAGATTGGCAATCCCTCTTGCCTAGAGTAAAAGGAATTTACAAGGCCTAAGACTTCACGCATTACAAAAGTTATGTAAATCACAGAACTTGTGACAACTAAGAAGGGGAAGCTAATGGGTATTTATTGCCCTATAGATTAGCGCCTTCTGCAGGAATATCAAGAATCTCCCAATGCTGCCTGTTGGAAATGCATA
>NW_007255749.1:4632-87143 GCF_000164805.1 Carlito syrichta | reverse complement strand
CTAACCCTTAACTGTACCCCATAAAACCATAATAAAAAATATTGATTAATAAAAAAAAGATCATGCAAGAACTAGTGGAGAGAGAAGACCTCAAACTGGGAACATTCGATGCCAAATAGCCATTTGTCTGATGTCCCATAAGTCATGGGGATTTTCTCATTCTTAGGTGCAATAACCATCCTGAAATGCCATTCATAAATGTTCGGTACAAACAAACATACTGATGGTATATTGATGAACTTCACAGGTGTGAACATTCCTGTGTCTTGCTCCTGGCTTGAGGTGGGCATTACCCCTTTGTATTCCCGAAGAAAGGAGAAGCTCTGAGGACACAGCTGAAATTGGACTGACACCTGTGACCCTACAAGCAAAAGACAGGTTATAACCACTATGAAGGTAACAGAGCCATGAACATTGCAACTGCTGGAGTTCTCCTGACTCCCAGACACCCAGACCTCCTGGCATTTCCTCAGGGACTGATGGAATCAAACCCATAGTATCTGCAAAAGGGCCTCGGAAGTCCCAGTGCCCCCTTCCCCTCTCCTTTGCCTGTCTATCACCACACCTCCTGACCAGGCCCATCCCCTGGTCCCAGGCTCTTCCTGGGACCCCTCCTGGCCCCTCAGCCTCCCTTGTCCCACCCACTGGGACTTAACTATCCAGATGGTCTCAGGGGTATCCACTGACCTTGACCCTGGCCTGGCCCTGAGCTTCCTCCTTTGTTGGGAGGACCACTATGGAGGTTCTAAAAGCTGCAACTGCAGGAGGAGCAGCAGAAGGTCAACGCTGGCTGGTGAGAGCTGTGGGCTGACACCTGCTCTGAGCTGCAACCTCTGGGCTAGGCCTGAGCTGAAGTTCTCCTGCCTCTGGACTCCCTCCACCTCTCCCCTCTTTGGACCCCCCAGGCTCTGGGTTCAGCTACCTTGTCCCTCGTTCCTGGTCCTGCCTCCTGTGGACCTCTCCATCCTCTCTTCTGCAGCCTCATGGCCCTTCAGATCCTGAGAGCGGGGCATCCGTCCCAGGTCTCTTCAGACACACAACTCAGATACCACTTTCTGCTTACAAGACTCCCAGGCTTCCTCCGAGGCCTACCTGTGTGACTCCCACCTCAGAGACCTCAGACTCTTCCACCCCAGACCCCATTGCACTGTCTTTCCCTCTACCACACAAGGGCTCAGGGCCCTCCTAACTTCAGGACCCTGATGGGACAGAAAAATCTCTGGCCTGATTCTAGCCTCTGGGCATCCCCTTCCCACCTTGGGCATCCTCCTCCCTGTCACTCTCCTTTTGTGACAGTTTCTCATCTTGCACCCATGTGCCCAGCCAGGCAGCTACCAGGTCTCACTCAGCAATGACTGCCCTTCACACACAGTACTGGCACCTACTGGTGTTTAATAAATGCAGCGACTGAATGATGAGCTGGTGAGCATGGGAGCACTCACCTGGTGGCTTCTCAACCCCTTCCAGCTCCACGGGACCCTTTGCAGAGCCAGACCTGCAGCCCTTGACTCCTCAGAGCTGAAGCGGCAAGGGTCAGCCCTGTACAGTGTAGTGAGGAAACTGTGGTCATGGGGCAGCACCTGTTCTTTGTACAGGGAGGGTGCTGAAGCTGCTGGGGGCAGCACCTGTCCCCAGATGTCTCCAGACTCAGGTGCTCTGCTCCTTCCTTCTTGTATATCCTGGGCTTCCCTGTGTCCTGAGAGTCTGCAGCGTCTTGGCTAGTCCTGTCGCTGATCTTCCCATGGGTACAGAGCCAATGTCTGCATCATAAGCCACCCCTCTCCTGACCACCACAGCCAGGCCTGAGAGCAGGTAGACAACCCAGGACACACCCCTTCCTGACACTGCCATCCTCCTGCTAGGGACTCTGATGTCACACCCAGAAGGACCTGGGGATGGCTAGGACCTTCCCATCATTTCATATGGGCAGCAGCCTCATTGAAGTCCAACATGGGGGAAGCAGAGTTGGCTGGCCAAGCCTGGCCTCTGCCCCAGCCTGGTGTCCCTCATGCTGAGTGAACTGAGATTCCCACAGCCACTGACCTCTGGTCACAGCTTGGCACAAGCACTAGGCTGGCCACATCCACCATGGGATGACGTCAGACTTCTGTCAGCGAGCTCATGGGGAAAATAGACTTTCTCTCTTGTATTAATTCAGTCTTGGCCTGTCCAGGGCCATAAAGTTTTCTCACCTGTTTAAAAGTGTTTTTATTCATTAGAACTGGTAGCCCAGACCAAGAAAAATGATTCGCTGTCCAACAAAAAGCCCAGGTCTTCCATAGAAGCAAAATCAAACTCCAAAAAGCCTAACAGAAATGTCTGGAAGCCTGAAGGGCCATGGCTCCATTGTCCCCCTGGAGGCCCGCGACCTCTGCTAGCTCAACAGCTGGGAGGGTCTCCAGTTAATGGGGGCCCAAGCTTTCTCCTGGCCCCAGAGCCACCAGTCTTGCTCTCCAAAGCTCTTGGGGCCACACTAACTTTGGAGGGAAATGGTTCCCAAAGCTCACCTGACCTGCTTTTGGCAATAAAAAGTGGAGGCCCAGTCCACTCAGCATTGGGGATGCCAGGCTGGGGCAGAGGCCAGGTTTGGCTAGCCAGTTTTGCCTCCCACATGTTGGACTTTGGTGAGGCTGCTGCCTATGCGAAATGATGGAAAGATCCCAGCCGTCCACAGGTCCTTCCAGGTAGATGTCACCTTCCCAAGGAGCCCAGAGGACTGCCCTACTGGGAAGGCACACTGGCCCTTCTGGCCTTGCTGTCTGCCATAGCCCTGATCCAGACACAGCCATGGGGGTGACTTCTCAGAGGGCCTGAGGTGAAATTTCATGGTTTGATACCAGTCTCCCCCCAAAATCTACTCATTTCTCCTCGTTCTCCATATTCTCTACGAGAACCCAAGCCTGTGTGCTACTTTTAGAGCCTTGGGACACCCTCCCCATGGGAAGATTTGGTTGGGTAGGTGATGACATCACCTGCTTATCAGGTAAATGCCAGATATTTGGTGAGTCACTCTGCAAAAACTGGGATACTTATGCCTCACCAAAACAGTGTTACTCTTCATTTTGCTATACAGCTAGGAAAACAGGGCTCACAGATCAGCAATTCACCCAAGGTCATGCTGCTACTGCGTGGAGATTGGAAACCAGAGTCAAATAGATCCCCTGACTACAAAGACCAAGAGGCCGACCTCTGAGCTCCAGCTCCATTCAAAGAGGGATCTCCAAAGAGAACCAGAGTGGAGCACCCTGGCCAGAGTATGGGCTGTGCATCTATGCTCCCTGTGCCTGTCCAGTTGGAGCTCATCTCCTCAGCATGGCCAGGATGGGAGGACTCCCTGGGAGTTGAACCTCCCTCTGGGAGGACTTCACCACATGCTGGTGCTTCATGAACCGCTTCTCATTAAATGAATCGACTGGCCCTGGGGTGTGCTTGGAATCTGATAGAAAGCAATCACTGGACATAAGTGAGATGTGCCAGCACATTTTGGAGCAGAAGTTGCTACCATAGTTTCTTCCATAGTTGTCTCTAGAAACTTCCATCCAGTGAGCTACTTCGTATTTTTAAAAACTCAAAGAATGTGCACAGCAGGATAATGTAGAAGACCTGAAGCTCACAACAAGGCAGCACAGGTAAATGCGTAGTGTGGACCACTCAGACCTCCCTCAAAGCCCAGTCCCAGGCTGCATGGACACCAGGCTTCACCACTGGAAGCCAGGAGACTCAGAGAAAGTGCGCTGATAAAAAGATGTGCCTATGGAGAGGCAGTGCCCGGAGCCTCGCGTGGGAATGAGCTGCATATGCGGAACAGGAACAAGGTGAAGCTTCCCTTTGGTCAATTTCTTGGGAAAGTCAGAGCCAGGATCCAGTAGGTAGGGAGCCCACACTTTCTGGGGTGACATGCCCTTAGCCCATTTCCAAAGAGAAGGGACCATACCTCAGAGGTGGGTGTATCCGGACCCCTGCTTCAGTGACTTCCAGAGGTTGAGAAAGGCCACACTCTCCTCCCAGTTGCTCCTCTCCAGTCTCAGTTGATGGGCTCCCTGGCTGTCCCAGCATGGTACCTGGTGACTCTGGTGAGGGAGAGAGGGCTGCAGCGCTCATGGAAGGGCTTTGCACTGGACGCTGCAGCTACAGCCACAGCAGATGGGGAGATGAATGCAGTGAGGAAGGCAGAGGGCTTCTGAAGGATGAAATATGTTAAAAGAGGACACCTTCTCCCTTTCCATCTACCATGGAATTAGCTCATGACCAAGCTGCACTGAGGGCTGGGTACTCTGTGAGGTGATGAGGATGCACACATCAGTGATGTCCCCAAGCTCCCTTCCCCTGACACTGCACTCAGGGTCCTGAAGCGACCTGCTCACTGAAGGTCTCACCTACTGCAGCCACAAACGTCCCATGTCGTGATGGGACCTAGGTAAATGTCCATGGATGCTAGACTTTCTCTAGTCACAGTTTCAGTGAAGCTCAATACATCCCATTGTCCTTTGCAAAGTGGTGAGTTCAAGGGCTCTTAAGATTGGTTGCATGCCATCCCCAAAATAGGCAGAGCCAAGGCTTTGTCAGGAACACCAGGCATCACATGTGCCCAAGTGTACTCAATGCCCAGGTGTAGCAATTCCTCAAGCAGCTACATAATCAGAGGGTCCCAATGCAAGACAAAAATGTATGTGAGGCTCTTGTCCAAAAGTTGTTGAGAATTTCAGGATGGCCACAGCAGAGCATTCAACCAAGCATGGGCTCTTCTGGCTCCTTTTGGTCAATTTCAGGAAAGTCAGAGTGAGCTTTCTGCAGGCAGGAAGGAAGCTACAAGTCCAGGCTCTGGATTCAGACAGTCCTGTGTTTGAATCCTAGATCTTGGACTTACCCACTGTGCCTCTGGATGCCCCATGTAGCTTCTCTGAACCTCAGGCTGCCTTTGGTGAAATTAGAGTAATGGCCACAACCTCACAGGTTGTCAGGAGTGAGGGAGGCCTATATGAAGAACCATGGTGGTGCCCAGTATAGAGAAGCCCAGTATAGGGGCGTTATGCCCTTCATGGGACTGTGTTCACTGTTGTAGCCCCAGTGCTCAGTGAGTAGTGGGGTTGACCATTGGTGGTGTGATCATAAATGAATGATGATCCAGATGCAGTGTCCCCCCCTCCCTCACAGAAACAGAATACTTAGCAGCCCAAGGCCATCTGAGGCTGGCTGTCCAGCTGTTCACACACTCTTGGGCCCCATTGCTGCAAGGAAGGAAAGCCTGACACCCACGTCCTCAGACATTATCTGGCAGCAGGCTTTGGAGCTGAGAGTTCAGATAATTTATACCAGGACAGCCTTTCACTAATTACTCCTCAGTTCCCTTGCACCCTAGCAGGTGCCCTAAGGTGCACATCCTACACCAGCCCCTAGAATCTCCCAAGGATTCTGTAACTCTCCTATGTGTCCGTCTTCTTCATGCTCTGCTGGGCTTCCTGCTGCCACATCCAAATGCTTTGCCCCAGGGAGACACTGCACAGACAGGGAGGTTGCTGTCTGATCAGCAGACACTGATGGCATAGGGAGTACCCTGTCTCTCAGGGGCCCAGGGATGTAGAGCACATCTCTGCCCTTTCTGCTAAGCCAGGCCCAGGAGCCCCATGGGCCTGACTCCCCAAGGCTGTGTGTGCCTCCTCCCAAGGGCTTCATGCATGAACACATGTCTTCTTCCTGCTTATGTGAAGACTATGTAAGACATCAGCATGGTTCTTTTTGCCAGATGGCAGGAGGGGTGAGGGCTCCAGGGAATAATGGAGGTGCTCCAGCATCCCCTCAGGCAGCTACATAATCTGTGGGTCCCAGTGCAAGACAGAAACAAAAATATATGTAAGGATCTTATCCAAAAATTGTTGAGAATTTCAGGACGGCCACAGCAGAGCATGAAACCAAGCATAGGCTCTTCTGAGCGAATGTCTATAGAGTGGCCCTACCCTTCAAGCTAGCCTTCTAAGGCAGAGTTAGCCAATTTGCTGTCCTTGGGGCAAGGTGGAGGAGGCAGGGGACAAGCACTGTCCTCACTATAGCTAAGTAAAAACCCAAAGTTCAACTGAGTACAGCAAAGCTCAGGATTGTGCACAATTCCTATAAGTAAATACCAACACACTTCCACAAACCCTTAACAGCCAAAACCTCCTGAGCCCCATGTCCTAGCCTCAGCCACGCCCTCCAGAGGTGGGCTTATGCTGTACTTGGGCCAATTGCCCAAGGGATGCTCTTCCTCTTGCAGTCCCCACCCCAGGTTCCTTGTGGTCTCACCCAGTGCAGACTCTGCAGCTGGGTCCTGAGCCTCCAGGGGACAGAAAATGACTGTGCAGCCTCATATCCACAAGCACTGATGGAAAAGTCATAGATGCTCAAAGAACTGTTTATTTGCCTCTTTTTGAATCAACAACCATCTGTTTTTCACCTGTAAATGGGGTTCGGGAAAACCAAATGTAAAAAGAAGTAGGAGAGTCTGAAGCAAAGCAGCAAAGGCTAAAAGCCTAGGCCACACTGGAAGCATGAACGCACATTGGTGGGACCAGGGTACCGGCTCGAGCCTTCCACTTTCCAAACAAAATGACAAACCAGGGATTGGAAAGGCAGCTCTCGAACACCAGATTGAGGATACAACTCTCCTTTTGTCTCCCACACATCCAGGCCGTCAGTGGGTTTGGGATAGTAATGGACTATAGGGTCAGCCATCATGGGCCTCCCTTCTCTGAGACCCTTGCCAAGCCTCCCACCATCCTGGTCTGGGGAGGAGCCCATGGAAGCCTCTGAGTTTATTTTACAGGGAATGGTTCATACAAAGATGAAGACAGCAGGAGGCCAAAACAGACTTCAACTGCAGAGTTCCAGATGTTGCTGGGCACCCCTTCCTCCTCAGCCCTGGGCATCCCAGTCCTTTGGTTGTTGTGTGGAGTTTTCTGCCTAGTGCAGGCTTGCTTGTCACATGATTACAGCAGATAGATGTTCTCCTTTGGGACAGATAGGATGAGGGAAGAGCTCATTTATGACTAAGATACTGTCATCATTTTAAGGTAAAATCAAACCAAATCGCCGATTTAGTGGATTCTTCCAAAAAGTGCTGTTAAGCATGGAACCTTGGTAGCAGGAATGAGTCTGCACACTTGGCTCTGAGGATGAACAAAGGCGAGCTGTGCGGGGCTTGCAGGGTGGATGGGAGTTAGGAGGTGTGAAGGTTAACTTATGTGGCAACCTGACAGGACCACGGGTGCCCAGGTATTTGGTTGAACACGATTTCTGGGTGTGTCCATGGGGGATGAGATTAGCATGTGAACTGGTGGATTCAGTAAGGCAGAAGGCCCTTCCCAGTGTGGGCAGCATCATGCAATCTGTTGAGGGCCTCAAGAGAACAAAAAGGTGAAGAAAGAATAAATGTTCTCTGCCTGTGACTGGTTGAGCTGGGACATAGGTCGTCTCCTGACCCTGGATTGGAACTTACACCATTGGCCTTCCTGGGTCTCCAGCTTGCAGACACTACATCTTAGGACTTCTGAGCCTCCAGAATCACATGAGCCAACTCCTTATAATAATGATCTCTGTCTCTCCCATTGATCCTGTTTCTCTGGAGAGCCTTAACAGGACCCAACCCTTCCTGTTCGGGCTGGGAGACTGGAGAGGTCCTCAAGCCCTTAGACAATTTTCATACCAACCTACAGAAGAAAATCATGCCACCCCCACCAGCATCCTGGCTTACTGTGAGACTCTAGTGACATGGCTCACCTTGGCATGGGATCATGAGGTGGTCAAGCTTTAGAAAGCTTTCCACAGTCCCCGTAGCTCCTCTGCCCCCAAGGTGTGTGGCCTTGGTCGTTTCTCAGAAACACACACAAGCTCCATTCTAAAGACACCCAGAGAAGATTCTGCATCTCCCACCAGCCAGATATCTGTCCACCACTCACAGCTCCAAGACTCTGAGTTTAAAGGAGGAAGAGGCTCACTGCAGGCACACTGCTGGCCCCTGTTGGCTCAGAACTCCTGGCATGCCACCTCCTCTCCCAGACAGCTCCCCTCCACCAAGCTGCCCCTGCAGGGCTCCAGCTTTGGGAAACTTGGAGATTCTTCCCCTGCTCTCCAACCCGGGGTTTTACTTATTTGATGTACTTGATGATTGGTAATTAATTATCACCCACATTGACTTCTCTAGAGGTTCTTCTCACACTGAATTTATTTATTTAGTGTTTTTGTAACTTTATTTGATGTACTTGATGATCAGCAATTAGTTCTCATTCACGTTGACTAGATCTTTGAAAGTGTTAACAGGTACACAGGTAACCAAAGCTTATTTGGTGAATCTTCATCCTCATTATGCTTCCTGGTCAGCCACACATGGATAAGGTATGGGACATCGCTTATTCCTTCTGCCTAGACAGTTTTGTTGAGCCTGATATCAATATGTGCAGCTGAAGTCCCCATCTCCTTCGTGGCAAATTTCGGGATCTCTCTAAGTGCCTGAGGGGCGAGCTTCTTGAAGCCCACTCCATGGATGTGCTTGTGAATGTTGATGGTGGATTCATGGGTCATCACTTCGTTGATGGCAGAATGGCCCTTCTCACCACCCTTCTTTGCAGGCACCATTCTGTTGGGCCCAATTTGGAAAGGAAGCATGTGAGGGATTGTGGGGGAAGGCAGTAGTCACAAGTACAACTTTCAGGTCCTGGTTTTTGGAATCGAAAATACAAATGTTAACACAGACCTTCCCGCTTGTGTTTACACCTGGTACTCTCGGCTCAGGGGTCCTGCACAGACAGGCTGTGCATGTGTCACCACCACCACTGTGAGTTCAGGCAAATGGTGCCTACACCTGTCTGTGTCTTCCCGATCTACTGCTGACAACTCTACATGCCTCCTGCTTTATCCCTGGGTGTTACAGAAAAACGATGCAGTTCTGCTTTGTTGTTCAAATAGGTGTCTATTTGTATGATATCATTCAACAATCACAGGGCCGTGTTTCCACAGCTCCCATGATGGCTTTAAAGTGGTTTCATTTGAGGGGCCTACTGATTACTTGCTGGCTGAGGCTTCCAATACCTTCCATTTCAGCCTTTGGTTCCTTGCCAAGTAGTTAGTGAGCTTGGAAGGAGCACAGAGGGCGCTGCTTCAGAGGATTTGCTCATTAAGTGAAACATCCTAAAACAATGTTGACACATTCCAGTTAAGTCTTGTCTTTAAGTGTGAATCTCCGTTGAGATTCTGTGGTCCTTTCCTCCAAACATCTGATCACAATAAATCAGAAGTTAATTTTGAAAGACAAAAAACCACTGACACAAAGGTGACAGATGAGAACCAGCGTAACCCCCTGGGGCTTACCGGAGATCCCATGTGTCTGTGTGGCTGGATCCTCTTCATACATCTCCCCCCTCCTCCACCGCCCCATGGCATGGCAGTGTCCAGCAGCCCCATCCCAAGGCCTCCTGGTCATGGTCCCCTCAGCACGGGGCACGCCAGGCACTGAGGCACTAAGTCATAAACCATAATGAAAGGTGGCAAGTTACATTGTATCTGGGCAGTGAAGGTTAGGCACCTTTACAATCAAGGTCTAGGAAGAATCTTTAATGGCCCAAAGAAAGGAAATATGACTCTGAAGTTTTCTTATTCCTTCCAGAAATTCCAAAATCAAAAAAAAAATGATTATAAAGTATTTGTGTAATTAAGAAAGGGAGAAAGATGTATTGAAAAAAAAAATGTTGCCACCACCAAGTGGGATAGAGGGGGTTCCCACACCTGGTCCTGACACCACACAGGGGGTCCAT
The DNA here is from genome assembly GCF_000164805.1 of Carlito syrichta. Taxonomy (NCBI): domain Eukaryota; kingdom Metazoa; phylum Chordata; class Mammalia; order Primates; family Tarsiidae; genus Carlito; species Carlito syrichta. The sequence continues at coordinate 77,361 of NW_007255749.1, read as the reverse complement.
CATCCCCTGGGCGGCAGGAAGGATAGTGGGAGCCAGGGGCATGGGGGGGGGATTGCTGACACTCCTGCTTCGCCCTATCCCTTTCGAGAGGCCTGACTGTCGCCTATTTTCCTCAGTCTGTACTGCAGTATGAGTCTTGGCGTGTGGGGTGGGCAGGGATTCACACCTGCTGGAAGTCTGCACAAGGCATTCAGTGACCTGGCCGAATGAATTAACATGTACACCAAGCTTCATCGCTAGAGGAGGTGAGGGTGGAGAGCCAGGGACAGGGGTGTGGTTGAAAGGGTAGGAATCCAGGGAGCCAGGCAGTGAGGTGGGAGGTGTAGGGAGGGGGCTGGCAGTGTGGAAGCCAAGAGGGTAGAGGCCAGAGCACAAAGAGCTTAGAGCAGGGGAGCATGGGGGAGAAATGCAGACTCCTTCTGGTGGAGAGAAGGAGTACATACTGTTTGTGGAAAAGGAGGTCTGCAAAGAATAGCCACAGCAAACCTCCTACTGGCTCCGGCTGTGTGGCTCATGGCAAAAACTGGCAGGCACTCACTTGCAGGCTCCATCATGAGATCTGCAGGTGGAAGGTGCTCTCACCCTGGCTGCTTCCAGGTGGCCCTGCAGGGCCTTTTCTGGTTTTCCTTTATCTTCCACTATGGACAAAGCAGTATCCCCTCACTTTCTCCTGGAAACCTTCCTCCCTCCCTCCCTCCGGTGGGCAGCTCCAGCCCAGCATGTCCCCACATATGGGATGGCCTGAAGTTGAGCTTTTCCCCATGGTACGCGCCACAGGGAAGCAAGGCCAGGCTTACATCAGAGCAGTTCAGTCAGAAGAGGGCACAGCAGCCCATGGTGATACACTGCTCTCTGGATCAAGGTAGATGCCAGGGATAGCAAGGCACAGCTGTAGAGACCAACCCTGCCGCTCAAAGTTTTCTCCAGATAAAAGGCCCTTCGGGACACTCCTCATCAGCTGCTCGGGAGGTCAGGAGTGAGACATAAGGACCTTTAGGAGTGTGGTCTGTGGCCTCCAATCTCCAGAGGGCTCTCTCGATGGCCTGTAGTGTGAGCCATGGTAGAACAAGGCCCCAGGGATGGCCACACCCTGATCTCCAGACCCTGACATGGGAGCTCACGTGGCGAAGGGGCTGTGCAGGTGGGGTTGAGGACCTTGAGATGGGGATTGTCCTGGACTGCCCAGACAGCCTGATGTCATCACAAGGGTCCTTATAAGTGGGAGGCAGGAGAGGCAGTCAGAGAGATGTGACCATGGAAGGGGGCTGGTGGTGATTTGAGGAGAGACCATGAGGCAAGGAATGTGGGTGGCTTCCAGAAGCTGGAAAGGCTAGGAAATAATTTCCACCCCAAAGCCTCCAGAAGGGGGACCAGCACTGCCGATACCTTGGTTTCAGGACCCCTGTCCTCCAACCATAAAATAGTGTTGCTTTAGCCACTAAGTCTGAGGTAGATGTTTACAGCAGCCCTAGGAAACTGCCATGGGTTGAAGAGGGCCTGGCAGAACAAGGTGTGCTTTCCCCTATGTCCTGCTCATGGTGACAAAGGCACATGAGGCAGGGTCAGAAACTAGAGGGCTTCTCAACCCATGAGAAAGACATGTTTCTCAGCCCCTCTGCCATCTTCTCAGAAGTGCCTATGTCTGCACACTCACTTCCTGCACTCAAGCCCCTTGCTTCAGTTTCTCACCAGAAAATGCACCCCACCCCCACCCTGTGCCCTGCCCCTGAGTCGTCTATCCAACCCCCTTCCACATCTTTCTCTGTACTTTTAGGTTAGAAAATGCAATTAACATAACCACCTCTTAACATGAGTAGTACCTCACTCAAACCAAAGATGCAAACTTCTTTAGAAACTTCATGCTAAAATACATGATGCTTACAAACATATACTGGCATCTCTCCCAGCAAGAGTGAGGTAGAGAATGCCACTGCCATCTCAGGTTCCATCCGATGGGCCCAGGCTGACTCACTGCAGGGAGATGCCATTCTGCATCCTGTGTTCTCACATATTTCTGCACCAGCTCCTCTGGGCACACTCCCTCTCAGACCCCAGCAAAGCACCCTGACAACCAGTCTTGAGAGCCAAGGGCATTCAAGGAGAAAAGCTCACTTTAAAGGATGGCGAGATAACTTCATACACAGATGAGCCTTTAACTTTCAAACAGCAGAGACTGCATATTCATTCATTAGATGAACAAACATGATTATACTATCTTGTTGGAGGAGAAAAAAGTGCTGCTGTATGTTAACTAAAAGGTCTGGTCAGGAAAAAACTACCAGTAGAATTTTTTTCCCCATAGTCTGCTAACAGCTGGATAGAGCCAAATTGAGATCATCTATGCTCTTCTAAGTGTATGGTATTATTGGTAGGTTTAGATCAATAGACCAATAGTGTTGGCAACACATTCCGGAAGGGAAAGTCCTAAGTAGGCCGTATTATAGCTGTTTGGCTCCCACCTGACCTCTCCTTGTCCTGGACAGTGAGGTCTCCTCACCAGTAGTTTATTGTGCCTGCTTTTTGCTATGGGGATTTCTAGGCAGCTGGGATTCTTTCTGCATCTAAATTAAATTCTCTCAGCAAGATTGATTTTTTCTCCTTCACAGAAGGGATTCATTTTAATTTGGGCCTTGGCTGGTGCACATGAATTTCTTCTCACATTTTATTTGAACATAAATGAGTTTATTACATTTATCTACCAATAAACCTTCACATGAGGGATAAATACTACAGCAAGTATATATGTGAAACTGCCCTGGGCAGAGAGTATCTAAGCAACCTGAAATCTCTGGGATGAGGGCACCATATGATATTCCTTCTGCAGATCATGAAGGAGCCAGAGTGTGTGGAGAGACTGTCAAAAAAGTCAGATGTGCAGTCTGACAACCAATGCAGGTATTTCAAACTTCTAATGGTGTGGGGAAGTTTATGAAACAGGACCAGAAAATTGCTGTCCTATGGCTGATACTAGTATTCAGTGCTGCGTTGAACTGAAAGCTTGTCCTCATCAAGGTCCAGGCCCACAAGAGATGTTCTGGGGTTATTGCAGAAAGACCACTTGGCCAGTTCTATCTGCCCATCTTCCAAGGGTAGCTCTCTGAGAACTCAGGATATGGGAGGAGGCATATATAAGGTGAAAGGGTGAAGATCCACACCTTGCCAGATGTCCATCCAGAAGTGGTCATTATGTCTGGATCACTGTTTTATGCTGACTTGGCCATGAGGCCTGCCAGCACCTCAGGAGGACAGACCAGGGCAAGAGGGGAAGCTGGGGTAGGGCAAGGGGAAACTGATTTATTATAAGCTAGGTCCTCAGGAAGGAGTGGTCAACAGCTCCAAACCAAGGGCAAACAGACAACAGACTCTGGTTTTGGATTTTAATGCTACACCACCTGTGGACATAACTCTAGTCAGCTATGACCTTGATTCCAAACTAAGAAGCCAAAGGAGGGAAGGGCAGCAGGACCCTAAGGGCGGGGGGCACTGTAGTAGGCTCTGCGTGTTGTGTCCTTTAGGATGAAACCACTGCAGCCAACATGGCAGGGTCCAGTCACCCAGGAAAGTAGGCAAAAACCAGGAAAAGGGACTAAACCAGGTTTGAGGTCAGGGGATGGGAGTTAGTCAATGGAAGTGTACGCCAGGCCAACCCAGCTCCCAAGAGAAAAACTAGTTCTGAAACCTAGCTGCTGTGCACTGACCCACAGGTCCACAGGTTGTTCAAGAACTGGGAGTGCCAAGTCTCCAGGTAGCACCCAGCACCAACACCCAGAGGTGGGACTGTCCATCCCCACTACCATATGCAAGATGCAGAAAATCCCAGCAGAAGACTGACAACTTCATCATTCACAGGCAAGAGCTCCTCTAAAATGAGGATGCATGAGTAGTCATCATCACAAGTTGGACAAAGCTGAGACCAGTCAATCAGCACTTGTTCCTCCTTGCTGCAGACTGGGGCAGCCCCAAGGCTCAGGGCCTGAGTACTTGGGATCCTACTGGCTTCATTTCTGTCTAAAATGCAAAACTAAGATAATCCTTCAGGTTTCTATTTTTGCAAAGGGTTTGAGTTGTAAACTTTATACTGTAATATTCAGAGAAAGCTGCCCTTTGCTCGGAGGCTTCATATTTTTCTTGAAAAGTCTGAGGGACGAATGCTCAACGCCAGTCTCGCTTTCCTCCCTTCTCCAGGAGAGGGCTGACTGGGGAAAATGCCACTTGCCTGCCTACTGAGAGTCACACCCACCTTTCTACTCCTGCCTCCTAAATAGAACAAGGCTCAATAACAAGGATCAGGGGGAAAGTGCTTAAACTCACCTGCTTTTTTCTGGTGGGAGGAATGATGTCATAATAGAGCTCTGTGGTAGGAAACTCACAACTGAATGGGACTCATGCTTTCTACCCTAGCTGATCCTTTGTTCTTTCCCTAATTCCCATGCTCTTGAATCCACTCCATTCAGCTCAGAGTCCCAGCTCTACAGACATGGATCTTGTCAAAGTCACATCAACGGTCACTGTAGGTCCTTCTCTCTGGAACAGCTGACCCAGTAAGGAGCATGGTATCCTTCCCTTGCCTTCCAAGCCCACTCCCCACCCTCCCGACATCTTCTGTGGGGCTATGGTAGGATGCCTTGGAGTTCAGGCCAGGCCCTCTCAGACCTCAGACCCTGACATCCTCATTTCACTGCTGGGTTCATTGAGTCTTGCAGGTTTTATAGTTTCTACAAAGGAATGACCCTGGATCAGGAGCTTCCACCTGAGCCTCTCTGGAGCTGCACTCTGTCCTCCTGCTTTCTTGCTGCCATCTGTCCAGCACTGATAACAGTGCCTGGGACACGGAGGCTCCATAAACACTCGCTGTAGGAAAGAATGCATCACCATGTAAAATATGTCAGAGGAAAATGGCCTTTTAGAAGTTAAAACCCGAGATTTTTTAATATAATCACTTGGCATAGATAGCCTCATTAAGAAAAATGTTTATTCCATGAAACTGTATAGCACTAAAATGAGCACTTCCCAAAATGCAACTAGCAAATGGATCTGACCAGGGAGCTTCAGAATTTTAATTTAGAATGTTCACTGGTGAAAAATTTACTATTGTTATTAAAACAACTTTTAAATTAAGACTTTCAAAACTATAAGTCAATGCTATACACAAACGAGCAAACATATTCACATGTTTAAAGATAAAATCTGACTTTCATTTGGCTTCCTATTAGAAAAATACTCACATACGCTGCTTGCTTTCAGCAACTGCAGCCATGTGGAACCCATGACCACATTGTGCCTCAAAGGTGGATCATGCTGAGAACAACACTGCTCCTTTTGGGACAAATGTGGAACTGGAGCTCCCAGCCTTGTGGGGCTCTCCAACACCCAAATAGGGAGGACAGAAAGGTCAGGGTTACACTACTGAGAAGGGGCTCCTTCTCCCCAAGGGAGCCTTTCTGTTCATCATGGACTGAAGTGTCACTTGTAAAATGTATTTCCCTTTGTACAATTCAAGAAGGCATCAAAAACTCCCTACCAATGGGTGGTGATTGCTGAGAATTACCTCCTCTGTTTTCTGGCTCGTGATTTTCCTAAAGCAAAGCCTCAGGCGCCTAGCTTTTATTTACATCCAGATATAAAGCCCAAATCACTCGGGCACATGCTCCATTCATCAAATTCTGGCCAGCCAGTAGCTGCTGCCTACACATGCTTTTCTTCTAAAATCCCCGGCGTATGACAGTAATTGTTGCTTTCTCTCCACCCCCACTCTGCCAAACCCCTAACTCTTGCAGATTTGAACTCTGGGTGAGCATGGACTATGCTTTCTTACCAGAAAGCAGCTGCCTGCTTGTTTCTTTGCTTTGACATGTGCACTGTTAAGAACAGCCAATTCAGAAATCTGTAACTGGTAAGCAGGACACAGAAGACTCTAAGCCAGTCAGTGGCCAAAAAAGGGGACAAATGTCCAGCAAGACAAGAACTTCTTTCAGTTTCTTGTACTACAGAACCCAACACTTAAATTCAACAGACACACGGTGTCACTGAGGGTCTCTGGGTCTACCAGTGGCCTGAAGGTGGACCTTTTGTACCTGCTGTTTTTGCCACAACACCTTGGCAGGATGAGGCAGCTGAGTACTGCAGCTCGATGGCTCCTGGCTGGACAGCAGTCAGCAGCAGCTTGACAGCACGAGGCCAGGCAACATGCTGCTGCCGCCAGGGCTGGCCCTGCTTTAACTGAAGTGGACAAATGTAACTGCATGTGATTTCCTCTAAGAAGCTCAAAGTTCTAACCACTGGGTTACTAAATCTGATAGTGGAACAAAAAGATACTTTGGAAAAAAATGAGAACTTTCCCTTCAATACAAAATTCTCATGCCTATAAACACATACCTGAAAGAATAAAATCCAGACACAAAGCCATACTGTTGTAACAACATGCTTATTTCCTAATCTTCAAACACTGAGAGTTTCAACATGGACTATTCAAAAATGCATGATTTTATTTTGACCCTGGGTTTTTGTGTTTTTTTTTGAAGGTTGTAAGCATTTCTGTGAAACTAAATCACGTACCACTCTGAAATACATAGATTAGGAACACCTACTAACCTCTTCTTCAGGGTTTCAATTTGGAGAGAAGACTTGAACCATGTTTATTGGTCTTTCTCTGTCCCACACATATAAAACACCAGAAAATGAAACAGATGAACATCCTCAGTACCACAAATTAAAACCTCAAACTCCACCAAGGGAACACAACCACACAGGGTCAGACACAAATGCGGGAGATGATCTGTGTAGTGGAGTCTACACAAAGCCAACACCAACGGTGCTGCACCCCTAACAGCAATCCTGACCATACTGCAGACCAACCGTCAAGGTTTAAGTAAACAGTTAGTTCATTACAGCCAAAGACATTAGGACCATCCAAGATAATTAAGATGTTTTTCTTTTTCTTTCCTCCTCTCCTTAATGGGTTTGTGAGGCATTTAGACCAAAAGACACTCCATGACTGGCTCAATGCCTAGCTGTGCTTTCATTTAATGATTAAAGCTGTTGGTTTCTTACTAAAATGCTAAACTTCAGTCACTTAAATCTGGAGTCCAACCCCAAAACTGCTGGGAAACTTTAAATTCTTAAAAGAAGGAAGAAAGGAAGCAGGGAGGAAGGGAGAAGAGAAAAAGGACAGATGGAAAGAAGAAGGAAAAAAGGAAAGGAAAGAGGGAAGGTGGGAAAGAGGGAGGAAAAGGGGGAAGAAAGGAAGAAAGAGGGAGGAAGGAGTGTAAATCTTAAGCATGTACCACAGCACCAAGGCCTAACAGAGCTTTCTGTGATGATGAAAACACTCTTTTCTGTACTGGCCACTATGGAAATCACTGCCCATGTGGCCATTGAGTACTTGAACTATGGCCAGTGTAACTAAGAAACTGAATTTTAAGTTGCATTACATTTTAGTTCATTTAAATTTAAATAGCCACATGTGGCTAGGAACTACCATATGGGGCACAGCAGAGCACTACAGCAGAACTCACAGTTTAAGAGGACTCACAACTGACAGCTTATTTCTAAACGATAATACTGAACCACGGCCAGCTTGATTTCGTTTCTTAAATTTCAATAGAGGTGAATAAAAAATGTGATTTTCTTTCTCATTGCTCATTTTTGATTGACAACTTGATTTGGGGGTAATAAACAGAGTATATTATTTTGCTTTTGCATTTTATTGAATCAACATTCTAAGCTCAAATCTAACTTCAGAGAAAGGCATGACAGGACCAGCTGAGGATGGTCACCACAATAACCTTTTCTAAAATTTCTCTTGAAGCCCATGGTTCTATAAATCCACGGCAATTTTCTTCCTCTTTTTGGTATTTCTTCATCTTTTCTGTTCACTCTAATGTAGCTCACTAAAACAAATAAACACTTCAGAAAAACTCTTCAACATAAGTATGAATTAAACCAAATCTAAGAGCAACAGTGCCTAAGTAAAGGGGGACCAAAAAAGCCCAGAATTTATTTATAAAAAATTGTGTATATATTCTTACATATTTAAATTTCAGTCACCTTCAAAGTACTCACCATTTGATGCACTACACCTATCATGATACTTTTTCCACTGCTCAAAAACAGTTTTTGAACTCATCAATTTTGATGCCTTTTAGCGCTTCTGTCATTTTCTTCCCCACCTCCTCCACATCCAAAATGTTTCCCTTTGAGGACATTTTTCATTCAAGGAAACAAAAAAAAGTTGCTCTGGGTGAGATAATCAGGTGAAAGGGTAGGGCACAAGAGTCATTATGTTTTTGGTCAAAACTGCTGGCCACTCAGTATGGTATGGGCAGGTGTGCTTGTAAATCACCCAGCATGAAATGAGCAAGCACTGAAAGAATCTCCAAAAAAAATTCACTGAAGCCTAACGCAGCCTCTCACAACAAGACTAGCTGGTACACTGATGCCAATGGATTCTGAGAACACTTACTTAATGAGGGAAGTCTGTGTACTACAAGGGGCCTGCCTTGATAATTCCAGGTTTTTTCGAGTCCCCTTTGTATATACCCATGCTGTGCCCATGTGTGTGCAGATGTATAATGGGGAGAAGCTCCACAGAAATGACTTTATTTCTGGAAGTTTGAAAAACAATGTACACAGCCTGCATGACACAGAGCAACAGCTTCTGCCAAGGGCTGAGCTTCCACAGCAGACCCATTTTCTTCCAGTGATAATTATGGATCATTCCAAAATAAAGTTAGAAGGTTCCAAAACCTTTTAAATGGAAGTTATTTCTTCCAACTCCATTAATGCTGCTACAGGGCAGATTGCTTTTTGCTAGGCCATTTCTTATACTGTGCAATTTTCGGATAATTTACTTGTCCCTCTAATTTTAAAGTTAGACAGAGTCCACGAAAGTCTGGCAGACCAGCGTTGCTTTGTTGTGGTGATGATACAGCTGGAGCAGAGGGCAGCCCATTCACTTCAGCCAGATCCACTTGTCACCCACGTCAGCGTTGTACCCAGGGCAGTACCGACGGCCCGGCAGCTGCAGGAGGGAAAAACCAACAGCACACTCTGTTTAAAATGAATGGATGTTTTCCTAGCTCACCCAACTGATGTCTTTCATTCATTCATTTATTCAACAATATTAGTGAGTGCTTGCTCTGTAGCAGATCTCTGGTGTGAGTATATGGACACCACAGAGTTAAACAGTTAAACCATAACACAACCCTGCCAGAAGCTTCCTAAGGGTGGGAGCTAGCTGCAGATGGAAACAAACCACCTAAGTGTTCTCATTAATGTCAGGAAGTTGACAAGTACTATAGGAGGGGAAGGGACAGAGAGCAGTGAGGTTGGCACTTAGGTAAAAACTGGAGGTGGGAGAACCATACAGACACCTGGGAGGCTGGGGCCTAAGAAACAGCAGTTCATGTTTATGCTTTGACTCACAATTTTTGAAGTTAACTTCGAAAAACCCACTGATGAAATCACCTACAAAGAAGTCCCTATAGTGGCCAGGGTCCTGGGTGGAAACAGCACTCATGGGGGAGCATTAAAATGAGTTGAATCCAGGGCGTCCTAAGTAGGTGTTTGCAGGGTTCAGGAAAACTGTCAAGGGAGGGTGAAATGCTAGGACTGACCATGGCAAGGAGCCTCTGATGGCATAGGCCTCCAGGAGCCACAGGAGGAAAAGGCCTTAAGAACCCAAGAAGGGCTGGAGCTGCAGGAGAGAGGCAGTGACAGCACTGCGACAAGGAGATCGCAGTCATCTTTCCTCCCACCATCCAGCCTCCTGTGGTGTCTCCCATTGCCTCTACCAGCCAGAAGTCAGGGGCAGGGAGCCCAGGTGACATGATCCACAGAGGCCAGCCCTGCAGGACACAGGGCAGAAGAGTGTTCTAGGAGGCAACAAGGGGATGCTTCACAACCACAGAGAGGTCCCATCAGTGAAGGCAAGGTGGCTGCGTGGTGCTGGATAAGAAGATTGCGAGAGGAGCACTTGCACCTGAGGCAGGGCCTCACTGCAGAGCGGGAAGTCTGCTGTATGACTAGAACATTCCAGCCCAGTTTTGCCAAGTAATAGAAGGAAGGAAAAATAGAGTTTTTCATGTTTTAAATCAATATGGACAAAGAGCAAACTTAAATACACCACGCATACACAGAAATATTCCAAATTCTGCCTTTTAGAACAGGTACTAACACAGTTTTAAAAAAAACACCCAATCTTTTTCTTCACTGTAATCAGCAAAATGCATTCACAGTCACAGGGCTTCCCACAAGTCATTGAGATGTGCCTTTGTCAGGCTTCTCTACAATGGTGGTCGTGTAATGACAGACACATAAACAATGTGTCGCCTGGATGAGCAGCACAGAGATTGTCCCCAAGACCAATCACCTCAGAAACAAGGACAGATGGAGATCTCCTGACCTCCTTCAAGGCCCTGGGTCCATACTCTATCCTTCCTTAAATATCCTTCCTCTCCTTTCTTAGATGCAGGCTTGAAGTGGGGTCTTGTAACTCATAGCTCTTTTGGGGACTAGAAGCAGAAGAATTGTGCCCACCTGGAGGCAGGGAGGGGCCAGTGATACAAGCTGACTCTGGCTTTCTGGCCTGTGATACAGTGTGAATGGTGGTTTTATTTGGGTGCCAAGAGACTTCTGGGTCACAGGAGAGGAAAAAAACAAAACAAAACAGCCCAGCTTCTCCAAGGGTTTGGAATCTTTAAAAGAGATTGCGGATGAAAGTACACATCTTTCACCCAGTAACATCAAACCCAAGGGACTGCTGCTGTTGTGGGATCCTAGAAGAGAATGTGTGCAGTTGTCTGGCAGAGTCCAGGGAGGTATCAGGAAAGTAGGGGACACTCTGAGTCGGAAGGACCTGACCCCAACATTGCTGCTCAGATGATAGGAGACCGCAGGTGGAAGGAAGACTGTGATATGAACTTCGACATGATTGTGACAAGAACTTTGGCATAAATTTGTGGACTTCTGAGCCAAAAGAGTTGCAGGTCCCATCCCTGGACTAGCAGAGCAGTGACTGATACCTGCACATAGCCTCCAAGGGCCTGAAGGGGTCAGGAAGGCCTGGGTGACATAAGGAAGAGGCAGTCTGCCCAGGGAAGGCAATGCCAGGTCTGGTTATAGAAACTAGAGCAGCCTGTGGGTGTTATAGAGGGGGCTGCCATGTAGAGATGACCAGTGGGCAGCTGGAAGACTGAGTCTGTCTGTGGCTTATAAGACAGGGTTGTGCAGCCACACCCAGTAGCTGAGAGTGTCTAGGGTGACTGAGAAGATGCTGAGGAGAACACCACTGTGGTGCAGCTGAGGCCTATCTGGAGACAGGCTGGGAGGAAGCGAAGTGAGCAGGCCACGGGAAAAGCCAGGGGAGGGGGGTTGACAGTATGTGACACAAGGGGGCTCATGTCAAAGTGACCGAGTGGCCAATGGCTCTGCATGAGGACAAGAGGAGCAGTGAGAGATGAAACCACACTGGTGGGAAAACAATCAGTAGCTGAAGAAAGCTTGGGATAGGGCTGCCTTTTATACACCAGATGAAGGAACACATATGTGTACATAGGTTCACAGCCCGGGTCTACGTGCATGTGCAAAGGGGGTGGTAGGTAGGGTCTCTGTATCAAGAGGGGGTGGGGATTGTGGTAGGCAGAATAATGCCCCCCAAAGATTTCCACCCCCTAACCCCTAGAACCTGTGAATACATAACCACATGGCAAAAGGGGCTCTGCAGATGGGGCCAAGGAACTTGAGATGGGGAGAACTTCTGGATTATTTGGGTGGGCCCAATGCCCTCATTTACTAAGATCCTACAGACCAGAGGATATGTGACCATGGAAGCAAAAGTCAGAAGACATGGGGCCATGTGCCAAGGAATGCAGATGGCCTCTGGAAGCTGGAAAAGGTAAGAAAACACATTCTCCCCTCAAGCCTCCAGAAGGAAGAAGCCCTGCCAGCACCTTGATTTCAGGACTTCCATATGAGAAAACACTTGTGTTGTTTTAAGCCACGAATTTGTAGTACTTTGTTACAGAAGCAACAGGAAACTTAGTCAGGGGCGTCCTGTTTTTCATTATGGGAAACACTTGGGTATGCCTGTATAACAGAAAAAAGAAAAGTAGTGCAGAGTATAGGACGAGGATACAGGAAAGAGCAGGTCACCAGCTAAAGTACAAGAATATAGAGGGAGAGGCAGAGCAGTGAGTCCCTATCTAAGCAAGGCCCTTAGGCACGCTGTCCTTAGCCACACAACACCCAGCAGAACTGCTATTAAAGCACAACTGCTGCAGCAAGAAGAGAATGTTTTTTGATGTTATCATATCTAAAAGGTGGTCCTACCAGAAAATAATTTCTTTTTATCCGAAGGATCAACTGCAGAATTACGTCCAAAGAACAGAAAGTTTACAACTTAACAAAAGACCATCTGAAAGGCTTTCCTGTTTTACCAGCACCTGCTACAAACTCGCACCATGGCTGGAAGCATCTCTCTAAAGATGCCCTAGGTCAGCCTTCTCAGGATTTTCAATTAAAGTTGTCATTTAGCATTTTACCCAAACACAGGAGCAGCCAGGCAGTTGGCTCACAGCTGTACCTACAGAGGAAGAGCTGGATTTGGGAAAGTCTGGCTCTGTTTTCATCTTCACAAATAGAATTTAAAACCAGAGGAGAGAATATAAACTAGCAGACTATCAAACCTGCTGAGTCCAGCCAGTGTCTATTAATTGCCTCACAAAATGTGCTCTCTGGACATCTTGGGTGGTGTTTAACTGGCCTTTGATAACCAGGAGGGGTTCTCAGATCCTGGGGGTCTCTTTACAGAGCTTTTAAGCCAACAAGAGACCCAGGAGGAGGGCTTTCATTTGGAGCATCACACCAGGAGAATGCAAAATCAGCTTCTTATTTTACATTATTACTTCATGTCTGCAAGTGCCAGTTTAAAATAAACCTTCAACCACCAAAGCCCAGTCCTCATTCAACATGTGAGAAAAAGCACACTGCAGCGCCTCATAGAAGACAGCGTGGAGCACCTGCCCTCGCAGAGTAGTTTGACTCCAGAAGCCCCATGGGCCGCGCCAGCCCTTCTGCACAGGAGCAGAGCCTTCTGGATCCACTAGTTTAGGACTACTCGTGTGCTTGGCAGTGTGTGCAGATGTTCAGATGGAAAGAGTCTGCAGTTAGACATCCCAGGAGCAGACCAAACACCCACTTTAAAAGTTAACAGAAAATCATTTTTCTCTTGTCAGAAGTTTGAGCTTCTGCTGAATGTATACTGGGTGAGCAAATCAAGAATCCTTCAGAAACAAAAGAAGAGCAACCACAGGGGGAATAAACACCCTTCACTGCTCACTCTTCGAAATTCCCCTTTGGATATACAATGTGAGGATCATGCCATTTACTGATCTCTGAAGTCAAGGCATTTTGGACTCACTAAATTAATAATACTTTGGTAAGTTTAACATTTTCAGTAAGCTGTTTCCCCACATTCCATTAAAAATCAAAAAACAAATTTAGTAAAGTAAGGGGGAAAAACCCACAGCAAATTACAAAGCCAAACATTCCAAGTCCTCTTCCAGAGCCCGGCAGCGACGCTGTCTTCCATATGAAGTTGGGTGTACATTAGTCCACCAACAAGCCATCCAGCTTTTCACGCTGAGGCTCAGACCAGGAATGCATTCCAGACAGTGCACTGGGAGGCTTACCGCCCAGTAACCCTAGCAATCAGGGCTAATTCAGTGTAGGCACTTACTCTCCATCCCTAAGAGTTAGTGGTCACAGGGGTCTAGGCTGGAAATAAGTCCACCTCACAGAGCCAAAGAGAAAGGCACTTCCATCCTGGGCTGTGGGGTATGACGGTATGCACTTGCAGTCCTGCCTGTTTGGGGATCTAGCTCTGTATTTTCTTTCCCAGAAAAATTCATTTAACTGTATCTTTTCCCACTAGCTTACATATAGGAGATTTGAAAAGAGACAGTATCTGAGTGTGATACTCTGATCAAATTCTTTCCCAAGTCCTCTCAAATATTTGAATGCAAATCTACAGGTCAGAAGGCGTATACTTAGTTAAACTAACATTTAAAGTGATGCCCAATGGCATACACAGCTTAGAGGGCACTTCTCCTCACCACCCCCCTCCCCATCCCCTTGTTGATACATGGCTGCCTCCAGGGAGGGACACTGAGTGGCTGGGGGCAAGGAAAAAGAGTTGCTCTTATCTATATACTCGTATCTTTTGAACTTTATAGCACAAGCAAGTATTTCCTTTTTCTAAGAAAAAAGAGATTAAACAATTTGCTGAGGGCTACACAGCTAGTATGTTCATGGAGTTGGAACTTAAGCCTTTGTCCTATGGATCCCTACTCTGTTCCCAGCTGCTCGGCCACACTGCATGTCTCATTCTGCCCTTTCCAGCCTGTGGCTGTACCATAACCTGTGCTATCAAGCCCCTACTGTTTCCAGTGTTCCTTACTATAAAGCACACTTTGGCGTGCTCCCCCTAGATTTATGTGCTTAAGATAAATTTCTAGAAATGGAACTGCTTGCTTAAGGGAAAACAATAAACAAACAGAACAAGAAATGCTGACACAGCCATCAAAATGAGCTTAACTGAATAACGCAGAAGACACTGGTCCAGATGATCACGATGCTGCTTACACTCGTAGGGCTGACTCAGGGCTTCAGCTTCCCGTCATGAATTTATACCAGGCTCTTGGCCTTTTATTGCCTCATGTCGGAGTTGGCAACTATGGCCTCCAGATCAAATCTGGCCACTGACTGTAAATAAGGCTTAACAGGCACACTGCTTACTCATTTCAACACATTGGCTGTGCTGTTTTCACACCACAATGGCAGAGCCGAGCTGCTGTCACAGAGGCTGTGTGGCCTGCAGAGTCAGGAATATTTCCTCTTTGGCTCTTCACAGAAAATCTTTGCTGGTCACCAGCCTAACAGAAAGCCATGAAGGTAACTATGGGACAGTAAAGTTGAGTTCACTACATGATGAAAGTTCACTTATCCCATGATTACCTCCTAAGTCCCTACAAGGGCCAGATCCTGTGCCGGGCAATAGAGTGACTGCTGGGTACAGAGTGGGTCTCGAAGCTCCGACTGGGGTGGCTTCAGAGGCAGTTGAAATGTGGTTGTCTTTTACATCCAAAGTTGATACCACACAAAGTGAATTATGTGACTCAATAAGTGCTAGATGAGTTCTGATGTTAGAAAAAGGTACACATCTCTAGATGCTACAGCCAGTCTGGCTTCTATGCTATGAGGGCTAAGGCCACACACCGGGGCTTTTCACTGGAGCTTTTCTCACACACACAACTTACAGGCTCTACATCAATGCTTCAAATGCCAGCTGTGTGGACAGACATCAGTCAGGAAAAACAAATTCTCACTCTCCTGGGGGAAACGTAGAATTCCTTCTACACATGAAACATTGTGTCTTGTTTTGAGAGCTATATATAGAGTCCCTTCTTCTTTGGCTTTATAAAAATCTATTGAATATATGAAACAATTTGGAATGTGGGAAGAGCCCAAGAAGAAAGTTGAGGTGAGGGAGAGGAAAAAATAAGGAAATCCCACCCAACCAACATGGACAGAGGCTCCTGGTGCAGATGGGATGAGGTCAGCAGAGAAGAAGCAACAGTTCAGGAGGAAGGAGAGCATATGCAACAATACAGCACAGAGCATGACCTCCACGGAGCAACCTCAGTCCTGTGGTCTTAAAGAAGTCCAGATGTGGAAAACGCCTCCCAAATACATGCTGGACTTCAGTCAACTTGAGCTGCAGCAGCCCCTGGTCATATGGTTATACTGCTTGGGCCTATGTGAGAGCCACTAGGCCAAGCTATGCCAAGTAATGGTCAGCAACTCCCCTCCATGAGTAGTAACAGGATCTACACTCATTCACCAGCCAGATGCATCTAGAAATTGGACTGATTGAGTCTAATAGTCACATCTGACTCTGAATAGCCAAAGGTGGCTAGAATTTGGGGTAGAATGCTAAAGGCTAAGGTAGGAAAAGAGCCCCAGAATTTGCACAGGAGATTCCTGGCCTTTGGCTGAGTATCAATATGAGCATGCATGGGTGAAACTCCATGAGGCTGGGCAAAGACAACCTCAGGGAAAGGACAACTTCTAGGTAGCTGCAAGCACAATGATTCCAAGAGCCCATCTAGGGCTGAGAGCTAGTGAATTCCTACTGGCTAGAGCAGAGCAGTCTCTGACTGCACACAGGAGGCATTCAATGGAGACCCCAGGGCCCCACCCTCCCTGAAGGCAGGCTACTCCAGACTCACCAGAAAGCTGAAACATCGAGTCTCAAAAGCCGTACACTGATTTGCAAGCAGTATAACTGCCTGCCAGAAAAAAAGTTCTAACCCTCTTCAAAGGAACAGAACAAGATGAGCACTCAGAAATAAAATTTAGTGTATAGCAACCAATGAAACATAGCTGGAAATGTGAAAGAGAAAAATGTAACCCATAAGCAGGGGGAAAAAAATCAAGCCAACTCAGAAATGACAAAGATGAGGAATTAGGAAATGACATTAAAACAGCTATTAGAAAAATGCTCAATATCCTCAAGAAATTTAATGAAAAATAAAAACAATAAGGAAAGAAGAAGAGAACATAAAAATAAACAAATAGAATTGCGAGAGTTAAAAACAGGATTCCTACTAGGTGCAGTGGCTCACTCTATAATCCAGTGCTTTGGGAAGTCAAGATGGGAGGACTGCTTGAGCCCAGGAGTCCTAGACCAGCCAAGGCAACAGAATGAGACCTTGTTTCTACAAAAAGTAAAAATAAAAATAAATTAGCTGGGCATGGTGGCATGTGCCTGTAGTCCCAGCTACTCAGGAGACTGAGGCGGAAGGATTGCTTGAGCCCAGGAGTTCACGGCTGTGGTAAGCCATGTCACTGCACTCCAGTCTGGGCTACAGAGTGAGACCTCAACTCAAAATAGCAAAAACAAAGTAGGATTCCTGAAATAAAATTCTATTAGATAGGTGTAGTAGCTGTGAAAATATGCCAAGCAGAGCTACCAGATCTGGCTTAGTGTTGATGCCAAGGCCACACCCCTCACATAACACACCTGGTTGATGGTGGCACACAGCAGAGCCTCTAGTGCCAGCTGTTCCTGTGGACATGGGACTCTCCTAACAAGCAACTTTGGCTCTCGGATACCCCATCAGCCTGGTCAAATCTTTCTTGTCTCCAGTTACTGACTGGCATGGATGACCAAAGGCTCTCCTGCCATCTCAGGCTACCTTCCCTTGATTCTTCACAGATGTTTTCCTCCAATGAATCTCCTCAACATTTAATCTCTTTTGGCTTCTGGTTCTTGGAAGGCTGCAAACCAACAAGATGGAATTAACAGCATATCACATATCCACAAGAGATAAGAAGAGTGAAACTTAGGTGAGAGGCAAGCAGGACTGGTTGGGGCTTCTTCTCCCAAAGAGGCCACAAGAGAAAGCCATGTCATCCTTGATCAGAAAGATGATCAGCACTGCCAAAGCTCCAGGGGTCACTGGTCCCTACAATCAAGTTATGTTAGCCGACAAGACTATTTACATTTCAGGACACACTGGCACAGGCCCTTCAAGTGGTTAGCTTGTGCCAGAAGCTAAAGAAGCTCTTAAAAACATGGGTGAAATTCTGCAAGCTGCAGGCTGTGACTTCACTAATGTGGTAAAAATAATTGTTTTGCTGACTGGCATAAACAACTTCAATACTGTCAATGAAATCTACAAACAGTGGAGGCTGAATCGAAATTAAGGCAGTTACTGTCCACGGTCCTCTCACAACACCATGACTATAAGTGGGCCCAGTGTTATGTTTAGTCTGGAATTTTTAACATCTTAATTTTTACAATTGATGTAACATCTTCATTAAAATCTTAATTTTTACAGCTGATAAAAGTATAAATCAGACTAAAATATCTGAAGTTATAGACATACCATATGCTAGGAAGACCTGAACTTGAATTGGAGATTAAATCATGAATTCAGTTACTGATGTTATAAATTATTTATGTATACCCATAATACCAAATATAGGAAAGAGATACTCATTACTTAGTTACTCAAATAAAGAGGAAATAACATAGTAGGAAAGATGTACTGTTTCCCAGAAACAATCAAGAGTACACCTAATTCAAACTAATTTAATGATGCAAAATATTTAGCTCTCATGTCAAACCATGTCTCATGATTCAGCTTTCACTTGAGTAAAATATAAAGGATTTAAATCCAAATGGTAGACATAAAGGAGAAGTACACTAAAATTTTATGTAGATAATATTTTTCTAATGGAAATAAAATAGACATGAAGGAAGGAAGGAAGGAAGGGAGGGAGGGAGGGAGGGAGGAGGAAGGAAGGAAAGTGAACTTAAGGCAGAGCAATAGCTATTCAAAATCAGGCACAGAAAGAAGTCCAAACCAAATGAACAGTCTCAGTGACCTGTGGAAAATACCAAGTAATCTAAAGCATGTATACATAAGAGTCCCCAAAGAGGGAAGGACAGAAAATTTCTGAGGAAATAATGACCAAATATTTTCCAAATGTTCTGAAAATGATAACCCTCACATCCAAGAAACTCAATAAACCCCATGCAGGATAAATGCCAAGAAAACCATTCAGAGGCACATCATAATTAAATTATTAAAAACTAGTGAACAGCTCATGAGAAAATCTTAAAAACAACCAGAGAAAAAAGGTTCATTAGGCACAAGGACTAGGGATAAGAAGAACTGCAATGCTCTAATCAGAAACTATGCAAGCCAAGAGGCAATGGAATATCTTTTATCTATTGGGGAGGGGGAACCTGTCAACCTGGAATTCTATGTCAAATGAAAATATCTGTCAAAATGAAGTTGAAATACATTTTTTTTCCAGACAAATAACAGCTAAGAGAGCTCACTGTTACCAAACCTGTGCTATAAGAACTGCTAAAAGAAGTTACTTAGGAAGAGGGTAGATGATGCCAGATGGAAACCTGGATCCACAAGAAATGAAGCACGTCAGAAATAATTAAAACAACTTTTAAAAATTTCTTTAAAAGATAATTGACTGCTTAAAGCCAAAATAATAATCCATTGTGAGATTTATAACATGTGTAGAAGCATAAGAGAATAACAGCACAAAGGACATGGGGGTGTATAGGAAGAGCTGTGTATTTGTGTAAGATGCTTGTAATATGTGTGAGGGATTATAATATTAATAATTTGTGGGTATACTGCAACAAATTAAAGATGCTCACAGTAAAACCCTAGAGCAATCATTAAAAATGAAATAAAGAGGAGGTAGCTAATAAGTCCTTCAAAGAAATAAAATGGAATTATAGAAAACAGTCAATCTAAAAGCCAGGAAAAGGCAGAAAAAACATGTTAAGTTGAACCTCACTTCTACAGAGTTGACATGGAAGGTAAGAAGGAGCAAATCATTCACCTAAAAGAGGGGACCTCAACTTCCTCTAACAAAGCATCTCTCTGAAGCTTGTCTAGTAACAGATGTCACTGATTCATTCATTTTTATGGACAAACTTCTCTGTCACAGTAATTCAGTATTTGCAAAGACAGCCTCTAATTCTTAACAGCCCTACCTGCTGTTCTATAAAATTATTTATCAGAGAATTACTGTAATGAAAGTGATGTTTTTTAAGGCTGCTTTATAGTAACAAGTAGGGAAGGACATATTTATTTATTTAATTTTAGAGAGTGTGATTTTACTTGTATATTTTAGTGAGTGTGATTAATCTGACAGTAGATATATCCTCTAGAAATGTCACTCAGGAGAAAGCCAAACCTTCTGCACAAGCATTTCCCCATCAGATAAATCGCGAAAGTCTCTAAGTAGCTCTTTCTTGAATACAGCAACTGATTTGCTATTCCTGGCAAAGGCTATGTCTTTTCTCTACTTAATGCCTATGCTACTTACTCCTCTTGAAATGCCTTCCTGAACCATAGTTGCCTCCTGGAATCTTGCCATGAAATAATGCTCCTTTCTCCACAAAGCCTTCCCTATGCTAACAGAGGGAGCCTGTCCTTCTCGGAACTGTCTTGTTCCTTTGATTTTTCCTTTCATACTCATCTAAAAGTGATGTTCAATTCAATCACTGACATACTTATTGATATTAGTGGGCAGTCTACAAAGTCCTTTCACTAGAATTATTTGCGTGATCCTAGCAACATAAAGTAAGCAGGTAGATGTTGTCTCTATTTTTAAATGGAGACTTGTTTAGAGACTTGACTTGCCCAAGGTCACCCGACTAGCAGAAGATGGACTGAAACTGGAGAGCAGACCTTGTAATTATCAAGTCCAGGAAGCTTTTTCTCACTACACCATGTCAATATTAGTTTAATTAAACTGTGATTCTCAGTGTGCTAACTTTTGAAAATAATGTTATAGCTTTGTTTTTCCCCAATCACATACTATCTTTATTAGGTTTTACGGAATTTCTTTCACCTTTTCATTTATCTGTCAATCAGCATATAGTAAAGGCATGATGCTCAAGTTTTTAGCTGTAAGATTTCCTGAGAGTATGTTAGGTTATAGTTCACAATCCACTCTGCCCTGGTAAAGCTGACTCCAACCTTTCTGCAGGTCTTTTCATGTGTAACTTAAAGCATTGTCCTTGGGTGATGTTTATATTCTAGCATCACTTCAGGGACATTTCAAGGATGCTCATAGTTTCTTAGTTAGAAAAGTTTTTTTGAAGGATTAAAATAAACACATATATTTATTTACTTTTAGAAATGCATTTATTTATAAATAATTATAGCTATAAACATACTAATATTATATTTATAAATAAGTATATATGTATATTCTAGCAGCAAATCATTTACTGTATTACTGTAAATAGGTCTTTCTTTTTTTTAAGGCTGAATGAAGCCTTGTCTGTTGGATCCGCTTCACTCCACTCAGGGTAGGAAACAGATTATATTAGGTAAGATTGGCTCCATTCCCTCTAGATGCTCTAAGGAGCTTAAAACTACTAAATAGTTCTGGGGTGATTTGGGGATTCCAATTTCCAACTGCTATTTTCCATTATTACATATAAATGCTAATGAGCTCTGCTTAGACTTTTTCATTAATTTTAAAGAACAGCATTATAGAAATCATTAAAGTCACTTCTCTGATATACAATTTCCCTAAACTTCCATTACTATACAGCATAAATCAAGCATACAAAATTGGTACCAATTTTCAAAAACAATTTTTACCAAAGTCAGCTTTTAAAAATAATTTATTTTGAAAATATGTGCCTTCTATTTTTAATACATAAACACTACAGTCTACTGCGAATATATCCTTATTTAGTTATCATATTTGTTGCAATAAATATCAATAATATCATATAGTTCAAACATCTCAATTCCCCTTAACTCTCAGTAGCTGTGAATAATAGCAAAGTTCCTTAGCTCAGCACCTGATTAATAACTTCAAAGTAGTATGCTTCCTAAAAACTCTAAAACAAACAAAATTATACTTTAACACACAGCAAAGTCAGAGCACTCTTGGCTTCTCAGATTGCATGTAAGATATGATCTTATCATTTTACATCAACAGATACTCAGATACCACATTATAATCAGCAGTTACCTACAAATCAAGATACTTGGTAAAAAAAACAATGTGCCTTTTATGCTATCTTCTCCAAGTGATATGTGCTAATAATTTTCCATACATAGAAATATAAATAACTGGGGCATACAGATTAACGCTGAGTTTCAATGACTAACTTTCCTCAAGCATGTAGAGAGGCACACAGACAGGGCAAATCTCTTCTTTTCCAGCTCTAACAGAGAGTATACTGAAGGTATTATGCATTTACTTTAAAACTCAAATAATTTCTAAACTGATAATCTATTTTTTAATATAACTAGATACCAAACAATTCTAAGTAAAGTCTGAATGTTATAGGGAACCTTAAAGCAATCAATTCTGACTTTTCTTCTTCAGAATGTTTAGATAAACTGATCCTGGTGCTTTCCTGTTTATTCCAAGATCATATACAGCATTAACATATTAAAGTTACTTAAAATATCTCTATTTTTAAAAATGGTAAAGAACTTGATACTGAAAATGAAAACAACTTGAGATAGTAAAGAAATAAAAATAGCAGGAGAGAAAACAGAAGATTCTGTTGTCCTAGCAACTGTCTTGGTCATGATCAGATTCATGGAGGGAGCACAGTATCTTAATAGCATCTGGCCTCCTTAAATTGAAAAGAGACTGAGTTGGTAAGTGGAAACCAAATTACAGTTTGTCTAACCCAAGGAAGAACTGTACAGAAATAAAAAGTGGCCCAATACAATGTTTTCAAAATGACTTTAAAAAATTAGCAGCCTGTTATACACAAATTCAGTACTTTCACAAAGATGTACAGGGTCAATTCCAGGCACAGAACAGGAGGAGGTGGCCAATGAAAAAAGTGTTAATACTGCTCAGATTCAGGTACATGTGCCTCTCTGAAAATATCACTGTAGATGAAAGCTTGGATTCCTGGGTATACGTGCCTCAGCAAAGGGCAGTCACCTGGAGTGTCAACAGGTGAGAGTCACCAAGACACCAGTCAAACCAGTGGCAGGATTGGTCAAAAACACAAAATGGTCACTGGACCAACAAAACCAAAAGTAATAACTCCATGCTTCAGAAAAACTCTCAAAATGTGTTTTTCCTCTGCTCGCACACTAATGCAACCACAATCATAAACGCAGAAGAAGACTTCTGTGACCAAAGGTGTGGGGGTTTTCCCCTACACGCCAAGCTAGAGACACCAGCAGGTATCCTCCAATTCAATTCTGATATCGTCTACCTAGAGATATCTACTGACCAACTTCTGGGGTTCCCATGAACCCTATTGGGTTCAGTTCATTTGCTGGAGTGACTCAAGAACTCATGGAAACACATTTAGCAGTTTATGATAAAGGCAAAGGATACACAAGAGACACATGGGGCAAGGTATGCGGGAAGGTATGCAGAGCTTTCATGCCCTCCCTGGGTGCACCACCCTCCAAGAGCCCTTACATGTTCAGCTATCTGGAAGCTCTTTGAACCCAGTCCACTAGAGTTTTTATGGAAGCTTCCCCAAGGGCACAGAGTGAGACCCTCTCTGAGGGTCTTAAGACACACACTCAGAAAGGTGGGAGATTAGAGTCTTGCCTTGGGGCAGGTGAAAGGAGAGCAAGAGAAGGTCAGAGAATCTCTGTTTCCTGAGGCCTGCCTCTCAGGTCTAACATTCCCAACACCACAACAAAAGAGACGAAGTCTGTAAGTGTAAACCAAACCTCAGTTTGTCTAACCCAAGGAGGAACCATACAGAAATAAAAAGTGGCCTTATACAATGTTTCCAAAATGACTTTAAAAAATTAGCAGCCTGTTGTGCACAAATTCAGTACTGCAACAAGGACTATGGGAATTATGAGCCAGGAACCATGGACACACTGTGTGTGTGTGTGTGTGTGTGTGTGTGTGTGTGTGTGTGTGTGTGTGTGTGTGTGTGTGTCTGTGTGTGTGTGTGTGTGTGTGTGTGTGTGTGTGTGTGTGTGTGTGTGTGTCATAATACCACATCCATCGATTTATATGAAAATTTAAGATACTCTTTCTTCTAAAAAGATCTTTCTTTTCTAGTCTGTGTCCTATGTCACCTACACAATCAGTCAAATGGATGATAAACTATCCTTGGATGACAGCTGGATGATAAATTGGATAATAAACTCCATCCAAGGACCTCCAAGCCTCAGTCAATGCATGACACTCACTCAGGGAAGCCTGCAGGAAGTCATGAAATATGAGGCTGCCTAGCTGTCCAGTCACACCTGCCAGATTGTGAAACCTACCCTTCAGGGAGCTGTGGGAACTGAAATAACCACTGTTATCTGCAAATGGGAATAATAATAATAATAATGTATTTTGTGGCAACAGCATGGTGTCCAGTACACAGTAGGTGCTCTGAGTGGGCTGTCATTGTCAACACTGTGATGGTCAGCAGAAGCAATCCCCTAATCAGCCCCTGCTCTTTCTCTTTCCCTCAGGTCCTGCT
Organism: Carlito syrichta; assembly: GCF_000164805.1. Classification (NCBI taxonomy): domain Eukaryota; kingdom Metazoa; phylum Chordata; class Mammalia; order Primates; family Tarsiidae; genus Carlito; species Carlito syrichta. The sequence continues at coordinate 53,324 of NW_007255749.1, read as the reverse complement.
CACCCCATGACACTCCAGTCTCATCCCATAATCCCTCCTCTAAATAGCTCTCATCACCACCAATCTCTCCCCTCCACCCCAAAGACCATGGCTACCAGATTAATCCTAAGTACTTTCTGGATGAAGTGTTCACAATTCCTTCCCACTGCCAACCACAAGAAAGCCCCAAAGCCCTTGCAGAATCTAGCTCCACGGTACTAAATCTCTTGCTATTCCACAACAGAAACCATTTCATCGGCCAGGAAAATGTCTTCTTAACCATCACCCCTATAACTTTCATTTAGTAGCATGTTACTTTGGGCTAAATTTCTGAGCCTTACTCTGTTTTCCTATCTCTAAAATTTACCTCACTGGGTTTCTTATAGACAAGGAGCTATTTTTAAGCCCACAGATCTTAAAAATCTATAAATCTTAAACCCTGGCTCAAATTCCAATGTCTCTGAGAACGTCTCTTAAGTATTCCATCAACCCTGACTATAAAGTTCTTTCTTTACAATGTAATTCAAAACTTTGTTATATAACAATTATATGTAATATGCAACCCTTATAATTTTGTTATATGTGAACTCCTTAGATTCAACTCATACCCTCACAAGATTAAGATGAAGATTAAATTCTGCAGCACACCCTGAGACCTGTAAGAAAGATCTTACTCTTCTGACCCATCTCTTTTCCTTCCTCTTCACATAACACTCACTCCAGAGTCACCAACCAGAGACTTCACCAGTCATGCTCTGCAGTCTCTGGCCTTCAGACACTGATCCTTCTCCCTCAAATGCCCTTCAAGATCCTTTTCTACTTGACAAATTCATACTCATCCTGTGAGACTCAAGCCTTCATGTCTCAATGATCCCCGTGTCAATATGTCTCAATAGTTCTGGAACTCCACCCCATTCTCTGTGCACACATGGCTGCCATCCTTGTTGGCCAGTGGGTAGCATCGAGAACAGTGAATGGGCACCAGGTGAATATACAGGAATGGAAATGTTCCCACCTGCAGGCTGAAGGGCCTTTTAACTCCTCTGTAGAGTGGCAAGTAGTAGCCACTACAGAATACACTAGAACTCCACAATGCAGATCCAGCAACTAAGAGCTGCTTCAGACTAAGAACTAAGCAAAGTGACATGAACAATGATCCAGGGAAAAGATGTGATTCCCTCAGTAAAATTAGTTCCTAAAATATCAGCAGTTTTCAGGAGCATAACTGATTTAGACTACTGCATCCCAAATAGGAGTTGTACACCTCTTGTAATTATATAAGGTCAAGAAAAAGCAAAAAGTACAAAATTCCAAGAAGCAAACTGAGTTGGCTGGACTCTTCACAGACTTGGATCTTGGTGCCTCTGACTCCATCTAGCCACAGAAGGACCTGGGAAATCTTTACTCCTAGGGAATCCCCTAAGCTCAGATTAGAAGCAGGGCTCAGATTTAGGAGGGGAAAAAAAAGAAGTCTAGAATGGGCAGTTGGAGCCTCCTCCTAATGAAAGCTACTGGACCTCAACTGTTGGTTTCCCGATTCAGTTCAAAGTCACTCATTCATCAATAGGTATAGGTAGACAGGCAGGCAAAAGAACCTAGCATTCAGAGGGCGAGTTAGCAATGCCATGGAGTGCAGCACGAGAGGCCTTCTAATCTTCCCCTGCTACTGTTCCTCCTCCTGGAGTCCTGTCAAGGGTGCAGTTGATAGGAAGGAGCAGGCACCCAGGTACCCTGAAAAGGCAGCCAGGCCCCATACACAGGTGAGAGGATTCACAGGGACAAGAACCACCACATGTAAATCTGACACAACAAGCGTTCCACAGCTGTAAGACCATGCCCCTTAAAGGCCAGTCAAGACATCCACAAGACAAATCTGTTCCCCAGAGACTCATTAGCGATCACATCCCAGGATGTTCAACCAAGCGCATTCACGATGCTAAGCATACAAAGTGCTTCTCTCATGAAAACATAAATGTGAGAAGTCAATCTATTGTCTGAAATTGGCCCTGTGATGAATGCCAGTGGATTTTAATTAAGGAATGAGATGCTTCAACAACAGCCAACATGGTCACTGGGTGCTGGTCAATCAATCAGCATGTGTCAGCTGCATCTCTTGCTGACCCTCACACCATCCTGGAGGCAGGCTCCATGTCTCCACATGCAGCCAATACATTGGGAAATGTCTCTCTGGAAAAGAAAAGAGCCCTCATCCACCCCTGCCCCTTTCTTTCTGAAGACTAGGTTGAGGTCTTAAGAAACAGACCTCAGTGAGCAGTGATCTGCCCTGGTCATGATACCTATGGGACTTCCCTGCCTCCGCCAGAGGGCAGACCATGGCCTGCTTGGTGAACTGCGATCTCTGCTGGGTCTATAGGTCCCTCTGCCTCTAGAATTCTGGCTCCATCAACTGTCCTGTTTCTCTCTTGTACCTTCTCTCTCCCTTTCCACTAGCATTGACCCTTTTGCCTATAGACACATGGAGAATGCTTCACTTAGCCTTTAAAAACAAAACAAAGTAACAAGCTGATAAAAGATGGGGTGGCCAATTCCCACCACTCTCCCGACACTGTTCTCTCAGGGTCACCTGTGATCTGGTCATTCGAGCAGGTTCCTGAGCTTGCTCAGCCTTCTGCAACCTTGACCTTTCTACAGCACCTGAATGACACCAAGGCTCTCTGTTGGCTCCTCTGCTGGTACCCAGGACCCACGCAATCTTGCTTGCCTCCTGGTGCTCTGACAAGCTTGGTGTTCTTCACTAGCCCCACCTCCTCCTTTTAAAAGAAAGCTCCCCTGCCCCTCCAATCTCACCCACTCACAAGAAAGCCCACCCCAAAGACTAATGGCAGGAACTGCTCCCACTGGCCTGCATGCATTTGCACCCCTCCTACCAAATTGGATGAGCCAATGGTCTGTTCTCAACAGCGATGCCAGTTGTACTTGTCATTGTAATTGCAGAATTTAATTAAATTTTATGAGAACTGACTATGAATCTGAAAGGGAAGATCTGCTGTTTTACTAAAACTAGACTGATGTCAGCACTGGAACTAACTGATAAAGGTGAATTGCAAAATCTGTTGAAACAAGCATGGGCAAGACACCTATGTACCAGTTGGGGAGGAACTGTTTTCCCACTGGTTTTTAGGCCTTTTAAAAACCTATAAAATGAGTTTCTGTTTATAAAAGAATTAGAGCTCTAATGAAAAGTATAACTTAAATGACATGGAGTTCTCTTTTAATATGAAAGTTGGAGTAACAGCTTCATTTTAATGTATAAACTCTAAATTGATTTCATGAATTTGCTCAGATACTGACTGGACAGGTTTCCCCGGCATCACACAACCCCTGAGAAATGTTCTCCTCAGTAACCCTCTCTGGGCTCACCCAACACACTAATAAATTAAGTTAAACATTAGGGTCAGGAAAAGATATTCATGGATAAGTGTGCTGGGGGTGCCCAAATTAAAGCTTTACACCAAAGTCCATTGTTACAAAGAGCAATTTCCCATCTTAGAACTCCCCCCATGACCCTGCATCAACCACCTGTCTCTAGCCCACGTTACAGTAAAACTCCAAGTGTTGTCCATACTTGCTCTAACTTCTCTCTTCCAGTGTCCCACACATAAGTCTACAGAGAAGTTACAAAGCAAAGACCCTGTACCTCCAACACCTAGGCGAAGAAAGAGAGCATCACTGGAACCTTAGGAGCCCACTTCCCCATCCTTCCCACCCACTATCTTTCCCTTGACTACCCTCTTATGCTAGAATCCTGCAACAATAGTCTGTTCAGTTTAGAAAACCTAAGAAGCAAGAAACAATTTGGTTGTGCAAGGCAAGGGCAATGCTGCCATTGCTAAATGGGGGCTCTTGGGAAAACCTAGGGTGACTAGTCTTGGGGTCTCAGCCCATATCACCACCATCTCTCATGGAGGTTACTGAAATTTCCTAACCATTTCTGGATCTCTGCCTTTGCCCCCTCAGCCAATATTTGACACAGCAAGCAGAGTGGTGCTTTAAACACGTCACTCAGATCATGCAACTCTAAAAATGCCACCATTTCATCAGGAGTTCAGCTGAGGTCGTACACTGCAGCCGCAGCTTCTATTTGACCTTGGCCCCATATGACCTCAGCTCACCCCCAGTTCTGCCTACCTCCCCACTATATCTCACCATGTCAGACTCTTCTCTATTCCCAGAATGGGCCCACATGCTCCTGCCTTCCTCAGAACACCTGCTCCCCCACCCCCCAGAAAGGTGACTGTTCATTCCCTGCTCCACAAACACCTCCCAGGCACTCAGTTTTATTTCTCCCCAGCACCCAGGTGCCCTGTGACCTACCTGTTGATCATCTGCTCTTCCCTGCCACTAGGACTCAGGGAGCAGGACTTGGCTTGACTCCCTGATGTAGCCCCAATGCTTACAATAGTGCCTGGCACAAATCTTCTCAGAGATAAATAAATAAGTGGTAAAATATTGAGATGGCAATGTCTGGGGGTGTGTGTGTGTGTGTGTGTGTGTGTGTGTGTGTGTGTGTGTGTGTGTGTGTCTCTGTAACATTAGGTCAGCAGTAAGTGTTAGGGGTAAATTGTCATTCCCAATATCTCAGAGTACCCAAGATGCCTGACTTTATCTCCAGAGGGAGCTCTTTGATTAAAACAGAAGACAAGACTTTTTTTATCAGTCAGGTTTCCCTTCTGTGCCTTGAGGGTTGGGGATTTAATGAATTTTCCATCCTAGGAGAGTGTTCATTGGGCAAATACCTACTTACTGAGCATACAAGATAAAGAATTTCTAATTTAGGCAGATCATCTGTAGAATGAATACAGGAAGAAGCAGAACCAAAACAGGCTTTCAGATTATAAAGAAAAAATAGAGGCGCCTTCCTTTTCCAGCAAAACAGCAACCCTAATATCCTGAAAAACCTCTTGATATAAAGCCTCTAGAAAGGCTTTTAAATACATTGCTGAGCTCTGCAAGAAATCACAAGGGGGTAAGAATGAAAAGTGAGTTGAAAACCAGAGTGGTTAGCTAAAGCCACAACTACCCTGGGTACATCCTAAGAGCTGGTGGGAGACAGAAGACAAAGCTTGGTGACCCTGTGCAGTGACTCCTGAAGGGCCACACCCTCGGTGAGGGAAAGAAGGTCTCCTGCTAGCAAGGAGACCCTAGCTGGCATCAGTGGTGAGAACAATTCACCATTGAGAATCTGCAACCAGAGCCTGTCCCCATACAGGTTTGAGGGTTCAAATTCACACTACCTCCAGGACCCGGAATACCACAAGCAACAAAGGTGCCATAAATCCTGTTCCTCAGGAATCTGAGGGACTGGCAGCAGTAAACAGTTCTTTCAGAGTAGGGCTGCCAGAGTGAGCAAATACATACAGGATGCCCAGTTAAATCAAATATTTGGGACATATTTATACCAAAACAATGTCTATTACTAATTCAAACTTAAGGTCCTGTATTGCATCCGGCAATCTTACTCAGGAGGGACTCACTCTTACCAAATGCCCATGAACAAAGACCTATAAAGCAGGAGCTCATTATCAAAGTCCAGTGATGGAAAAAAGCCACCACAGCTGAGAGAACAAGAAGATCCATGAAAGACAAGTTCAGATGGCCTTCCAAACCAGACACTGCCAGATATGAACTGAAGTAACTATGTCTAAAATGCCTAAATAAAGATAAGCAAAGGGAAATATAAGAATAAGATCCCATCAACAAGATTCAAAAAACGGTGACATAAATTAAAAAAAAAACAAACTTGAGTCTAGACCTATCTTGCAACACCAAAGACAGAAAGATCAGGAAAATCCTGAAAGAAAAAAGGAAACTATAATACTTAAAGGACAAAGGTCAAAGCACTACTCCTTTTTCCAAGAATCAGATGTGCTAGCTAATAACTTCTAGCCACAAGGTATTGATAAATTCTATACTGACCATAAAATGTGCATACTATGTCACAGATGTCATGGACATGTTATATACAGTATGTAGAACACCACCCCCTCCTGATTCCTCATATCCATATAAACCCAGTGCAAATATAAGTTTCTCATGAAATTATGAGGTTTCTTTTTAGTAATTTCATTATCTTATTACATTCATTGGAATTATAAAAGTTCTTCATGTTGGTGGTAGAATTTGGCTAAAATACATATCTGCAACATTAAAAAAAAAAATCTCCAAGGAAGTGAGAAACTGCCTATCAGGGTAGTCAGCTTCTAAGGACCACTGCCATAAAATAGCACTAAATGACCTCTGCTTATTCCAGAAAATAACTGGCCACCAAACACTCTGCCCTAATATTCAAAATCTCTTGCTCTTTCTAATGTCTCCAAACAGTTTGCTCCCTTGCAGCAAACCTATGATCTAAAGACCACCTAGAAAGTCTTCTCACTCCCCAAAACCAGTCAGACATGTCCCAGATTTCCTCTTTTACTCTACACAAAACTCTCTCCTCATACCCAACATTGCAGATAGGCTTCCTAGCCTGTGTTTACAAAGAAACATTCATCTCACCTCTGACAAAAGCTGACTTTTATTTTCTTTAGTCACTCATTTTTTGTAATGTATATAAGGCAAAAACTAAACTCTCTTTTAAAAAGCTTGATTCTTGTCAGCTCTTTATTTACTATTTCTTCTTGTAGCAAGTAATTCTAGAAAAGAGCATTTAATTTCATTAGCAATTCAAATTTCAAAGTAATTCTTACTAAACCTCAGAACCTCAAACTTTGACCTGACTAAAAACAGCTTCAATAGTCTGTCCTTTCCCGGTGGTCTCTGAGGGTTGAGGTGCTCAGGGAGGCTCCTTGCATTCTGTGGGTGTTCTCTGTATGTTTTCACACGATTAAACACACCAGCCTGTACATGGTCCTGTCTCCAGGCCCTCTCTCTTCCTACACATTTTCCACTATTCTAAAGTTATGCCTACTATCTTCAGCTGAACTAGAAAGGAATGAGAAGGAAAGAATGCAATCTTAAAACAAATGATTAAGGACAAACTGTATTTTCATGAAAAGTTGCCTTCTTGTCACTCCTTGAATATTTAAGTTGTTTCCAAAAGATGGAAAATAGAGGGAAAAATAGGTTTTGTAGTTAGTGTTTTATTTTTAATATGTTTCTAAAGCAACGGCTGTTATTTATTTATTTATTTTTGCCTCAACATCTGACAGAAACTGTTGCTAGCACAACTGTTCGTTTATATGACCATATAAAAAGAAGCCGCTGCTCTTTCCGGCTTTGTGTCTTTTGTTACAAATGAAAACACTCCATCTCCTCCTGCTTTGGGGGAACACGTAGAAGCCTGGAAGGGAGTTGTGTGAGGAGAAGCAGTTACATAAGACTTGAAGCAAGGCATTTAGATATGTACTTGACTGCTAACAGTGAAAAGGAGGCCATTTAGGTCAGAATGAAGCCCCATCAAAGGTCCTGAGTCTCAAGAGGGAAGGAGATCAGCCTTCACATGTGCCCACAGAAACATATCTAGAAATAAGCTCTGCAACCTGGGTAGGGGACCTTTTGTGAGAAGCTACAAATCTTCCCAGATCTTAAATAGCTGCATAGGAAATCCACTGAGGAACTTTATTCGTTCATCTCTAAATCCCTCACTATGCTATTTCTAGAAGGAAATTTGATGATAACTATTGCTTATGTCTTTAAGGGACAAAGGGAATTCTATCAGTTAAGAGAAACAATCATTATTACTTATTATTCATTAATTTCAGCTTATCACTTTTTAATATCAAGCAACTGAATTTCCTTAAAAATTTCTTTCAAGTCACACAATTCTTACTCAAAAGACACATATAAAGCCTATAGTATGCATAGGGACTTTATGGAAAGGCAGGAAAGAGTAACCTGCCAGTGGAGAGAGGTGACAACCATGACCTCAGCCAGGGGATCAGGTTGAGGTCAACAGTGACAGGTCATATTATCATTGATTACCCTCGACACTTCACCTCTTGGTCTTCCTCCCCAGAACACATAGATCCAGTCTAATCTCAAGAAAAACATACAACCTCCAATTGAGGGACATTCTACAAAATATCACTCCAGTACGCCTTTGAACTGTCAGGGTTGTTAAAAACAAAGAAAGTCTGAGAAAATGTCACAACCAAGGGGTACCTAAGAAGACATGATGACCCAATGTCATATGGTATTCTAGATGGGCTCTTGGAACAGAAAAAGATCATTAGGGAAAAACTAAGACGATCTGAGTAAAATGTGGGCTCAAGTTAATAACAAGGTATCAGAATTGGTTCAATAATTGTAATAAATGCACCATACTATCGAGATCTTAATAATATGGAAAACTGTAAGATAAATGAGACTCTCTACTATCTTCACAATCTTTCTGTAGATCTAAAACTGTGCTAAAAAGTGAGATTTATTTTTAAAAACTTAGAAATTAATTTTCCCCAATCATTTAAGTATTGACTAAAAATGCTAACATTTCTAAACATTTTTAAAAACCCATAAGCCCAATGTCATAGATTCTCTTTAATGCTCACAAGTCAAAAAGCAAATAAAACTATATAGAATAAAATGATGAAAACTGCTGGGTGACCTCACCAGGTAACTGATTAACATGGTTAACACATCCAGTTGAGAGACTAGCTGTGCAAACCAACTCTCCCCTACTAAACACCACAGCAGAGGGACAACATGAAAAAGAACTCTGAGCAAAGGCATCAGGACAGGGAGGGGCTTAGGTTCCAAGGTCCTGAGAAAAGCAGAAATAGGTGAGGGGCACAGGCAGCATGGTTCCCCACATAAGGTATCACCTACTCCCACTAGCAGCAACCAGAAGACTGAGAAGCTGAGCAGAACTCTCAGCAGCAGGAGGCACTATGGGACCAAACACGCACACCAGGAAATACCAAAAAGAAATGTAAAAATGATCTCTCAGTATGAGCAAGCTAGAAATACACCAGAATTTACAGAACTTACTCAACATCAATCAGCTTGCTTTCTGAATGAATTCAGGTGATCTGCCCTACCTTCCATGCCTTCCAGAAGATGGTAAAGTGAATCCTTCTCAGGAATGACATATCAGTATCCAAAGTCTCAAGTCATCTTTACAATCTTCAAAAATAATGACCATCACTTGAAAACAACAACAAAACATCAACTACTAGGTATATCAAAAACCAAGATAAAATGACAAAAAACAAAAGGGTAAGAGATCAGACAACTTAAACAGACTTTAAAAAGACACAGATGTCGTAATTATCAGATAACTTTAACTGTGATTAATATGTTTAAGAAATCAGACGATTTCTTAAATAATTTTAGTAGAGAACTTGAAATTATAAAATGGAAATTTTAGAATCAAAAAGACTATGATTAATTAAAAACTCTATTACAGGAAATGTAAGTCTAACAACAGGCTCGAAAGAGCTGAAAATATAATTAGTAAGTTGGAAGACAGTTTAGAAAAACAAATCTAGGTTAAAGCATGCTGAGAAAACGTAATACAGAAAGGAGCACAAAAGACATAAAGAACAAGGTGAAAGGTCCAGCACACGATTAACTGCAAACCATGAAGAGAATAGAGAGAAAATGTGGTAAGAGGAATACTGACAGCAAATACCAGCCAAAGGTTAAGAATCCCAAGTAAAGTAAGTATAGATACACATGCACACCCACTTGCACAAATGCACACCCTACAGAGTATAAACACTCAAAATCAATTTTAAAAAATCTCCAAAAAAGAAAAAAAACTCTTCCAGAGAAAAAAGAAACATTATCTTCAAAAAGGAACAGCAAACTTCTCATTAGAAACATGAACACCAGAAAAATAAAATATTGTACCGAAAGAAAAAAATTGGCAATTTAAAATACCCAATGAAAATCCTTCAAGAATTACGACAGTCTTCCTTTCATCTAAGTTCAGTCAGAAAGTCATTCTGTAGGGCTGGATAAGGTTTGCTTCTACATGAGTGGGATGGAGGACACTGACAGGGCTCAGGGAAGCAGAGGCAGTTAAGATAGGAGTTACACGCCGGGGCATTAATCCGACAGGTGAATACTGACATATTAGGAGCCAGGTTTCTCACTATTTCAGAAGGATATGAACAGGACACTAGAATGTATCTTTCTGTATTACACTAAAACTGGTGTAAATTCATGGTTTCCACTATATACAGAGAAAGAGAAGTATCGATGTAAATGAATAAATAGGAATCTGAGAGTCCATAGTGGACAAATGAATACATAAATAGGGAAAAGAGAAAATATGTGCTCATAGTAGGATACTAATATTGTAGAACAAATGATAGAATTAGGAAAATTACAATTCAGCAACCATCTGAATAATTCATTTAGCCAAGAATCAATGGATGCTAAAACTATTGAGTGAAGTTTGATGAAGTAGACAACACTTACATATTCTCAAATTATGAAGAGTAAAAGAGTAACTTTCAAGACACTACCTTAATCAAGCAATCAAAGGTAACCCAGGCAGTGATGGGACAAATGGGAATCACAAACTACCTGATAAGATACAATGAGTTCTCAAGAAAAAGTCCTACAGTCTAAATCTAATCATGGGGAAAGAGCCAACAAAACAAGACTGAGGGACATTAGGCAAAGTGACCGTCCTGTAATCTTCAAAAGTGTCAAGCCCTTAAATGTATCAGTTACTGTATTAAATATGAATAAATACATACGCCAAACATTCAGACTGACAAAAGTGGTTTAAAAATAACTGTTTGCAGGATACAAGGATACTCAAATTACATACAGAAAGGTTGAAATGAAAAGACTTGGAAAAAGCTACACTATGCAAATACTGACCAAAAACAGTTTTACATGATATGTAAATGTTGAATAAAGTGAACTTTAAGGTAAAAACCATTACTAAAGAGGAAAAGTTTTGTAATGTATAAAAGGGTAACTCTACCAACATAATGATTCTAAATTTGTACACATCTAATAATGCAGTATCAAAACATAAATAAAACAAAATCTGACAGAAATAAAAGGAGGCACAAATCTATAAAGAGTAGCAGATTTTTAATACCCCTCTTGCAGCAAAGAAAAGACTTCAGGTCAAGGACCTATACCAGGGTTGTTCAACTTTTTGGCTTCCCTGGGCTGCATCAAGTAAAGAGGAATTATCTTGGGCCACACATAAATTATGTAACATAGCTAGTGTATATAATAATAAGATTTCTTTTAAAAATATTCTTTTTATTATAAAGTTTAGAAAAATGAGAATATAAAACTAGTGGAAAAATTTGACCATGTTTTTGTAAACTAATCTATCAATGTCTGGTTCCATGGAAGGTCACAATTCTTACTGAATTCTCAAGGTGCTCATCAGAAATGTTTGTTTGAATTTTGCTCTTCGTGTGCTTCATAAATGAGAACAGTTGCTCACAAAAGTATGTGCTACCAAAAAGCAATGTCATGAATAAGGCATGATTGTGAACTTGGTGCTTGGGGCCACAAAGAAAATAAATGCAAAAAAGCACATGATGCTAAAAGATTTTGTCGGACTGCATTATTAGTTGTCCTGCCTGTGGGCTGTGGGTTGGACATGCCTGATCTATACCATCAGCCTTGCATTTAAACATGATTGTTTCTGCCTTACAGGGGAAGAGCTAGGGGCAGATACTGGACTCCAGAAGACCAGAGAGGTAGCTGTTACAAGAGTTCAGGTGGGATGAGGGCAGCCTGAATGACAACATGAAGAAGAAGAAATGAAGACACTTGTGAGACAGACTCAACAGGACCCGAGTCAGGACTCTCTCCCTTCATGTTTTCTATGTTTCCCCAAGTTTTTACACTGAATAAAATCACTTTCAAACAACCCAAATCACATACTTCAAAAAAAGTGCTAAGTACCTCAAGCAAGAAAGAAAGCAATGGGATATACTTAGACATCCAATTGGCATTTCAGGCAATTTAGAAGCATCCACTCAGAGAATGAGAGTAATGCAAAAATATTTAATTCAGATTTTAATTCAACTATATGTTAGGGTATAGCTTGGAGTTCTGATTTAAATACTATTATTTCACATATTTATCAATAACAAATCACAACCACAGCTGGCATGAAAACGGATCATGTCCTTATTCCACTGCCATCAGGATTCTCAGAACAGACCATGACTCACCTGCTGGTTCCCAAACAGAACTTATACATGCTCCCTAACTTAAAAGAATCCTGCTGGAAATTATTCTCCATACCATCTTGAGAACAAACAAATTACTAAGAAGGTACGAAAATTAGATAAGAAGATCAGTATAACAGTTGCCCCTACCAACTTCTGTCCTCACTGTCTGTCCCCTTCTCTGCCCTTCCTCCCTATGCCCTCCCACGTGGCCTGAGGGCCTTCTGCAGAAATAGAAGCCTCATTATTTATAGATGTACCATAAAGAGTAAGATAATACCAGAAGTCAAGTGTTACAGTAAGGAAACTGAGATAACAGAGGGTTCTTATATCAAGATAACGATATGTCTGCTGAGGAACTCCTCTACTGGTGGTACTAAGGTACTGCCATTTGAGACCTCACCAGCTTTACACACAGAAATAAGGGGAAAAGGGAGAATAATTTCAATAAAAAAGAAGCTCCTTCACTAAAACAAACAAACAAAGCACAGTAACAAGAAAATCCATGTTTAGATAAGTGATTGAATTGTCCCCAGCTGCTGCAGACCCACCTGCTGCAGACCCACCTGCCAGTCAGCAAGCTACATTTCCATGGTCTTACCTTTCCAAATTCACGGAAGACACGATCACTCTGATGAGCTCCAATTGTGATTTCTGGGAGATAGATGGGGATGGTTGTGTAATTCAGCACATCCAACTTATCCTGAACCCTAAAGAAATAAGACAAATAGACAAATATATCAAAACCATCAATATATTAAGCTTTGGTCTGATTTTTTTTAAATCTGTATTTAAAAAATACATTCAGATAAATGCTGTTGTTGCCAAGTAGTCATCTCAGAAGCAAAACCTTCATCTCAAAGAACATTTGGTCTATTTAGGACTGCTTTTTTGAAATTGCTTTCAGAACTGAAGGCAAAGTCCTTTAAAAGCCTCAGTGTCTACATATTAACCTTTTGGAAGTGGATCAGTTTTGGAAACATAGAAAAGGAATCAAAGTATGCCTTAAACATAGGAATATCAGGAATAAAAAGCTATAAACAAATGGCTATATGACAGTGCTATGTATATAGTATGTCTGCATTAAAAATCTGCAAGATTAATGAACCTTGAAAAAAAGAACAGCCAGCAAGTCATTTATATTCCTTTAGGGTTACAAGCTAATATCTTGCTGCTCTGTTTTGAATGCTGAAGCCCACTTAGGATGTTCTCTTATGCCATGGCTTATAAAAGGTCTAATTCTCTACTTTTCTTAGCACCATAAATAGAAACCATAGGATATACTCTTTGCTTTACCATTTCGTTCTGCTGAATGATAACATATTTATACTTTGTTACAATCTGCTTATTTTAAATTAAACTTAGTCTGAATATAACCACTATACTTAAAGATAAAAAGCATTTTGGGGACTTTAAGAAATAAAAATTAAAATAAAGTCTCCTTTCTTAAGGGCTTAAAACAAAAATAATTATTTTTAATGGCCTCTTTCTCATTAACGAGTTATAAAAGCAGGAGATGTTTCTTGTTTGTAATGACTCAAATGGAAATTCTGTGAATGTATCTGGATTTCAGCCAGACTTTGTGAGAAAGAGTTCAGGCCCACTATGCAAACTCAAGGCCTGTTCCCTGCAGCACTCCTAGTAACCTCTGCCACAAACAGAATAACCCAGTTGAAATCAAAGGACCATGGGGTCCATGGATCACACTTCCACAGAGAACCACAGAGAACTGAGAACCTCTGGCAGGCTGAATGAGTGCACAGCAAATAAAGAACGTCACGATGCGTGTCCTAGTAAAAACTGCGTCACTCATACACGACTAATAATTCAATGACCTAAATACCATTCCAAGAAACCACTGCCAGGATAACAGTGTTTGTTTTCTGAAGTGTATTTTTGTGGGTTTCTACATGGCTAGGCAAATGGCTGCAATGCATACTCAAAGATAAGACTTTTCTTAGTTTTAATATTAAGTTGGTTTTATTTGCCAAAAGACATTCAAATGTTAAAGAAAAAATACAAGCAAACAAGTCAAAAAGCCTTTGTGAAGGGCAAGCTGATGTATTTTGTAAGACTGCATTTTCTGGCTGTAGCTAGAAATGCAATACAGGTATCTTAGTAAATTTTACATAGTGCTGAAGTTAATCTTCGATATCACCTCTTTAAGATGTGTACAATTTTCCTCTCCAGAGGGAAGTGCTATTAGTTTTTCTTATGCATTCTTCCAAAAAATGTCTATATGTCAATAACGTATAAGTACACATCTTTTTGTACACAAGTAGAATTATTCTTTACCTGTTATAAGGTTAACTATTTGAAGTGATCTCACTACACAAAATTTCAACTAAAAATAAAGTTCATATTTTAATGTTAACAAATATCAAGGAAAGAAGGTGATTTGGTTTTCTCTACAGTTTAAAAAACCTACGAAAATCTTGCAAAAAGTGAAAGAAATGGCTTGGAGCATGTGTGAAATAGAGAACAATAGTGCCATCTATGTTTAATTTGGCAGAACTACATGTAACCTCGGGAAAATCTTTTAACAAGTATGCTTAGAAACTATTTTTGAAGATTACAAAGATCTGTTGCAACTATCCTACAACTTGTTCAAACTTAGCTAAACTACTCCTTCAGTTTATTACTGTGAGCTTAAATGATGACTATTAAAAGGAGCCTATGGCATATCTCCAACAACCCCCTAGATTGAAGATAAATAAGGAACAAAGATACCAGGAAGCTTTTTATGACTCAGGAAGCAAAAAACAGTGAAAGGAAACACTCTGTTCACAGAGGACTTAATTTAATTAAGAAGCATTCAAACTGACTGAGAATAATATATCCTTTTAACATCATAAACCAGAGTATCCAAATAAGAAGATAAAGTGTACTAGAGCTTAGTTTACAATATGAGGGGCTCCGCCACTTATTTGAAAACAATAGAGTAAAGCAGGAAGACAGTAAAAAAAAATAAAATGGTAAATTATGTTTTATGACTCAAACTGATTCTCAATTAATAGAATATTTACACTGTTTCCTAAAATAATTCCAAAGTCTATTCTTTAATTTCTCCTGAGTTGCAAAGTTCTGTCTGAAACACTCTACTTCCAATACCAAATTCATACGCTGACAATTTCTGTAGCACAGTGATGAAGCAAAAAAAGGTATGTGCAGACGTCTGAGATCTAGAGAAGTAAGTTGAATGGGAGCCCTGCAGAGTTGCAGGCCTGACTGGTCACCAGAGTCCCTAACAGGACTGGAATCAACCTGGGAAGGCACTGGTTAGGAGCTACAGATATGAGCACAAAATGCTGTCAAGGTTGAAAAATACAAGTACTGCCTCTCAGTAAAAGCGCGCGTGCACGCGCACACACACACACGCACGCACACACACACACGCACACACATAATTATACACTGACAACACATAATTGAGATACTACAAAAGTGTTCTAAACCAATAATTTGATCAGGTTCTGGACAACATGAGTATAACTGGTAAATGGCAGGTTTACAATAATTATCTTAGAAAATTGATCATAATTTTCACTTGAGTTCTCCAGATTGAGAAATGGTACTAAATTGAAAATAAACACAATTACCACTGCAAACTGTTATGAAACAGGTTTGAGGGAAAAAGAGGAGCAAAACATCAGAAACCTTTTATAGTCAACGAAATTAAAACAATTGAATGCTGTGATTTTAAAACTTTGAGGGAATTATAGGATCCTTCTCTATGCTCTGATAACCACATATAACTCCTATAATTATGATTTTAAGACATATATTTTGGATATGGTATAGAATCAAATCAATATACATTTCATATTATGTTTAGAAAATGACACTGTATTACCACTGGGAGGTCAACAAGTTAGACACATTCCTTCGTCTCAGAAAATCTGTTAGATGTCATATTCTGCCAGCAGTAACTAATTCCAACGAACAAGGATAAAATACCAATTCATATAAAAGCCTAGAAGAGTTAAGATTTCAGGGAGAAAAAAAAAAGGTGACCACAGCCATGTTTTGAAGACTGCTATGATTCTTAGGTAATTACTGAGAAGGCGGGGGTAGAAGGAATAGGGAGATTGCCTGGTAACCTGGTGGAAGAGGCAGAACCAGGACAGATGACTAAGACTGTGAATAATTCTAGGAAATGAAATTTGGATCTATGACTAAACAAAGATAAGACACTGAAGAATTCAAGTAAAGAGAAAACAAGGTCACTGTGACTTTTTTCCAAAAGAAACCTGGTGGGAGTGGGATGAAAAAAGAACTAAGGAGAGAAATGGAGATCAAGAAACAGGGGATTAAACCCCAATGATAGACAGCAACACCTTTTTAAAGAGATAAGGGAGAGACATCACTGAAGACAGAATACATTGAACTTCAAGGTGTGACTTAGGGAATGGTAAGGGGGGTCAGTACAGAAAAAGGAGAGTCCAAGCTAGGATCATGGTTGATGGAAGAGTCGACAATCTCAGCAGGACTCAAGCCTGAACAGATGGCAGAAGGGATGGCAAGACGGCCCAGGACATAGGACTGCAGAGAGGGTGCAGAGAACAGCTCTATCTCCTCCTGCAGCCCAAGGTCAGATACTCCAAACACTGACCACTGGCAAGACAAAGTTATTTGAGCTGTGGTTTCCTCGCCTGTATAATAAGGGGATCACCCACCCAGCAGGAGTGTTACGGAATAGAGAAAATATTTCCAAAACATCTTCCAGACTCGGTGATGCCACCTAGTGTTAATTATGAGACTTCGCATGTAAAGGTAGAACACAAATACAGCAGTTAAAGGATGGAGGTTTTCTTTAGGTTCTGAATGACAGAATATATTATTTAGGTAAAATTTACAAAAGCATACACAGATACAAGCATCTAACCAAAAAAGTTAACAAGAAAGTTTTAAAAAATAAAGAGGAGACTTCTAGTTTCAGCTACAAGTAAAGATTAGAAGCTGTCACTTCTGTCCTTCCAACAAGAAAAAGTTGAAGAAATTGGAAATCAATTACCTTTCTTGAACTAATACTAACAACGTACCGAGTGATTATAGATTATAGAGAAATGAAAGAAATGCCAGTCACACCACAGGAACAGCAGGAGCGACTAGGAAGACTGTGTTGTCAGGTGTCTGCACCCCTGTGAAGCAGCAGTGCCAATAGAAAATGGACTTAGATGAGCTGTAAATGTATACTGGAAACTCTATGACAGCTACTAAAAACATTTTTAAAAGTACAATTATTATGCTAAGTGGAAAGACAAAAGAAAATCATATAAGATGTTCAAATCCAGGGAAGGCAGAAAAAGATGCTGGGAGAAAACAAAGAACAAATGTAACAAACAGAAAACACAGACAAGCATGGTAAAAAGCTCCTCAAATATATCAACATTCAACTTCAAATGTGAATGGACCAAATATATCAATTAAAAGATAGAGACTGTCAGAGTAGATAAAAAACCAAGGCCCAGCAACTATTTACTGTCTACAAGAAAACTACTCTCAGATAGTTTAGAAGTAAAAGGACGAAGAAAAATACACCATGCCTACATGAATTGAAAGCTGGGGTGGCTATATTAACTTCAGACAAAGATGACTTCAGAACAAAGCAGGGACAAAGAGGGGTATTGCATAATGATAAGGGACCAATTCTCCAAGAAGTCATAATAATTCTAAACACATATGTAACTAAGAACATCAAAATATATGAGGCAAAACCTAATAGATCTTAAGGGAAAAATAGACAAATTCGGTATTGTTGGAAACTTCAATCCAACTCTTTCAGTAGCCAATAGATCTAGCAGGCAGAAAGTCAGTAAGGATACAGATGACTTGAACACCACTATCAATCAGCTTGGTCATTTATAGGCCACTTCAAAAATGCTACATTCTTCTCAAGCTCTTGGAACATTAATCAAGATAGAAAACATTCTTGGTCATATAGAAATGTAAACAAACATTATCTTAACAAATGTAAAAGGAGAAAAATCATACACAGTATGTTCTCAGGTTACAACAGAACTAAACTAGAAATCACTAACAGAAGATAGCTAGAAAATCGCTAAATACTTGGAGATTAAGTAACACATTTTCAAATAACATGTGGGTCAAACAAAAGGTCTCAAAAGAATTTTAAAGACATTTTCAACTAAACAAAAATAAAAATACAACTTATCAAAATGTGTGAGATGCAACAAAAGCAGTACTTACAGGGAAACTGATAGTAGTGAAAATACATACACAAGCATCCCTCTGTATCCTCTGGAGATTGGTTCCAAGACCCTCACCGATACAAAGATCCAAAGATGCTCAAGTCCCATATATATATAAAATGGTATAATATTTGCATATAACCTACATGCATCTTCATATATACTTTAAATCATCTCTAGATTATTTATAATACCTAATACAATATAAATGCTATATAGTTGCTCTACTGTATTTTAATTATTTAAAAAATACTCTATTTTTTTCAAATATTTTTTATCTGAGGCTGGTTGAATCCCAAAACGCAGAATCCATGGATTAAAATGGCCAACTATCAGAAAGAAGAAACATATGAAATCAATAATCTAAGCTTCTACTTTAGGAAACTATAGAAGAGCAACTGAAGCCTCAAGGAAACAGGGAAAAAGAACAGAATAAACAGAACAGAAACTAGAGCAGATATCAATAAAATCAAAAACAAAATAATAAATCATCAAAACAAAAACCTAGCTTTTAAAAAAAATCAATAACAGAAAAATTCACAAAGAGCAAATAAACTGCCAATAAAAATATACATTGAAGTTCACTGTTTATAAAATGCAAAGTAATGCAAATACTTTTCTTTGGTATCAGAATCACAAGATTTTGTTTGCTATTTGTTTAATCAAACTGTTATTAGTAGGGAAAATCAGAAGACAGGTACAAGCATGCAAACTGGTACATACACAAAAACTCAATAGCTGTAAAATGTGTTCAATCTTACACTTTCATACCTTAAGAAAGTAACCTGAAATTGAAGAGATATGTACTGTATTATGAATATGAACAAACTGAAATAACCAAAAATGATCATCTATATTAAAGAAAGATAAGTAGATTATGCTGTCTCATAAGTCAAAGCTTTTCCTGTAAAGGGCCAGTAGTTAAATATTAGATTTTGAGGGGTACAACCAGATTCTGTCACATAATCCTTTATTTTTCTTCCAATCTTTAAAAGTGTAAGACAGCAGTTGGCTGGATTTGGCTTACAGGTCATGGTTTGTCAAACCCTAATGTGTATCTCAATCAATAGATATGTGCAGCATATATCAAATTTTTAATATGTTTAGGCTATAATCCCAGCACTTTGGAGGCCAAGGTAGAAGGATAACTTCAGGCCAGGGGCTCAAGACCAGCCTGGGCAACATAGGGAGACTATCTCAGCAAAAAATTAAAATAATAATAATAATAATAAAAGCGGTAGCCAGGAGTGATGGCACGTGCATATTCCCAGCTACTCAGGTGGTTGAAGTAGGAGAATTGCCTGAGCCCTGGGGTTTGAGGTTAAAGTGAACTATGATCGTGCCATTGCACTCCAGGATGGGTGCCAGAGCAAGATCCTGTCTCAAAAAAAAACAAAAGTTTAACAAAACAGAAATACACTCATAATACTAAAAATGGGATAAAAAAATATATGCAAGGTATTTTTAGAAATCTAATGACACATTAAAACTGCACTGAACTATTAATCCTGGTATTGTGGTGGTAGAATCACAGGTGACTTGGTTTTACTTTGGACCTGTGTTCTCAATTTCTACTTCAAGACGGCATACATTTGACTCTGATCCACTGTATCCTGCTGCTATTTCAGTTCCCTCACTCCACTTCTTCACATCCCTCCTCACCCAGACTAACTTCCGTGGTTCATCACTGTTCTCTCAGTTCAATTGACAAAACCCCAATCGTGTCACCATCCAAGACTGCCCACAATGGAAAATGCTATTTCCTGGGTTCAGATTTCCCTCTCTCGCCTCAGGTGTTTTTGCAAGAAGCACTGCTCACGTCCACAGGAAGCCATTTCCTCTGCGACACAGAGTAGACCTACGCTGCTGTCTTTGGCAGGGCCTCCCTACAAGTCTGGCCCTTGGCTGACATCTGGAAACTCAGCTTCTAAAAAGTGCCCTATGCTGATAAGGCTGGGCGGCAAACTCAGCCCTACAAGGATACAATGTGATTTATGGGGGACACCTCCCTTCCTTTTGGAAATTTGGAATTTGAGTAGTTGCTATGCAGAGGATGCCTACATGGTGAGGCACCAATAAAAATGCTGTGCACTGAGTGTCCAATGGGTTTTCCAGGCAAAAACACTGCCCACATATTACTGTATCTTTTGCTGCTAAAGAAAGCTACTCATTGTGTCACTATGTCCCTGTTTCCCTCACGGGAAGAAGAGCATGGGAAGCCTGTGCATGGATTTCTCCATACTCCAACACATGTTTTTTCCATATTGATCTGGCTGTGTATCCTTATGAATTCACTGTAATAAATTTTATTCTAAACAGTGGAGATCTACAGCAACCCCAAAGATTCCAATCAACAACACAAAGGTTTGGACACTCCACCAAGTAAAGACCCTGCAACACTAAGTGGTTGGCAGAGGGTAATGAGACTATGAAATGGGTATGAGAACAAGGGGAGCTATGAAAGTGAACTTGGGACTCCTGATTTACTACAGAAGTGAGGACTACAAGATCCCTGTGTCAGGTTGTTTCTTTCCCCCCTACCTTATATGAAAAACACTTAAGGTCACTAACATGTGACTATGAATGGTCATCACTGCACTGACATGGTCGCTGTCCCTTTTCCATGTAGGGGGACATGTGCTTTCATGCTAGACAGAGAACAATGAATGATAACCATCCTCTGCATTCTCTGGGTAGATAGTCTGGGGATATTTTCCATCTGTCCCTTTAGATAGCCTCCCTGTTCTTCCCTCCAAGGTGCTTTGTGCCCGAAGAGGCTAGTCCCTGGCATCCGTAGAGCTCCATTGCCCTCTGACATCAAGTGCAGTTGGGTAGAGGTACCCTCAAAGATCAACTATTAGTTATCACAGTTCCCTGGGTGCAGGGTCCCCCCTTCTACTTAGGGCTCCAGCTTAGCTGAGCTGCCTCTTCCACAGTAGCAGTGGCAGCCTCAAACTTCAGGATCCAGGACTTCAGGACTTCGGACAGTCTAGGTGTCTCACCAGCCTGATTTCTCTCAACCCTGCCCTCCTCTTCATAAAGATCCCTTCACTAAACTCTCCATTATCTGCTCAAATGTGCCACTGGTTTCCTACCAGGACCCTGACATATACAGCTAAAACTGAAATTTGGGGAAAAGGCAAATTCAAAAAGTTATACAACAGAGTGCATAATAAAACTTTCCTCTGGCTTTGCTATCAAATCTATTTTGTTTGTATGGTATGGGTAGATTCTTCCTGGTTTATATTACAGTCATGAGCTGCATAACAATGTTTAGGTCAATAATGAATCACATATACAATACAATCCCATGAAATTCAAATGGAGCTGAAAAATTCCTATCATCAACGCTGTCATAACATTGTAGCTCAATACATTCCTCACGTGCTAGTGGTGATGCCAGTGTAAACAAATCTACTGTGCTGCCAGTGATGTATAGCCTGTACAATCATGTACAGGACATAATATTTGATAATGATAAATAAGTGATCATGTAACCAATTTATGTAGTTACTATACTATACATCATTATTTTAGAATGTACTTCCTTCCTACTCATTCAAAAAAAGTTAACTGTAAAACAGTCTCAGGCAGGTCCTTCAGGAAGTATTCTAACAGAAAGCATTGTTACTATAGATGACAGCTCCATGTGTGCAACCGCCCCTGAAGACCTTCCAGTGGGATAAGATGTAGAGGTGGAAGACAGTAATGCTGACCCTGCATAGGCCTAGGCCATTGCTTGTGTCTTAATTTTAAATAAAAAAGTTTGAAAGTACAAATAAATACATAATCTTAAAAACAAGAGTTTATAGAATAAGGACACAAAGAAAGAAAATATTTGTATACAGCTGTACAATGTGTGTTTTAAGCTAAGTGTTAAAACAAAACAGTTGAAAAGTAAAAAAAAAAAAAATTAGTGCAAGTAATATCCTATGCCTTCACATTCACTGGCCACTCACTAACGCCCCCAGAGCAACTTTCAGTCCTGCAAGTTCCATTCATGGTACATGCCCTATATGGAATATGGTTCTAATATTTTTATTTAATCTTTTATGCCATACTGTACTTTTTGTGTGTTTAGCACTGTGTTACAATTGCCCACAGTATATAGGTCTATATAGCACTAAAGAGCAATAGGCTAGACCATACAGTCTAGGTGTATAGTAGGTTACGCCAACTAGGTTTGTATAAATGCACTCTACCATGTTTTCACAACAAAATTGCCTATCGATGCCTTTCTCAGAATGTATCCCTGTCATTAAGTGACACATAACTGTATACACAAAATGGTGCTAAACTCTGCAGAACTGGGCAGACACGTTGCTCAGAAGGTCAGCCCTCCCACCAAGGGGTGGGGGCACACTGAGAATCTGAGTGACGACAAACAATAAATCTTACAAGTTCATACACACACACACACACACACACACACACACACACACACACACACACACAAAGATGGAGGGCCATGTTAATTATGTTGTCTTTGGGAGGTGGGTTCAATTTCATTGTCAATTTCTGTAATGTATGAACTGAAAATAATGAATGTAAATTATTTCTGCAATTAGAAAAATACTTTAAAAATTTTTTAAAGTTGAGTGCGGACCATGTTTTCTTAAGTTTTGGCCCCCTCCCCTCCCTTGGAGAAGTGAATTCCCTTTCTCTTTTTTTCTCTCTCTCTAATTTACTTTCTAAATAAACTACATTTTCTAATCTAAAAAAAAGATGGGTATGGTGGCTCATGCCTGCAATCCCAGCACTTTGGGAGGTGGAGGCGAGAAGACTGCCTGAGCTCAAGGGTTCAAGACCAGCGTGAGCAACATGCTGAGACCTCGTCTCTACAATAAATCAAAAAATTAGCCAGGTATGGTGGTGCATGCCAGTAGTTCCACCTACTTGGAAGGCTGAGGCAGAAGGATCACCTGAGCCACTGCCACTGAACTCCAGCCAGGGCAACAGAGTGAGACTGACTAAAAACAAAACAAAACAGAAAACCCCCAAAAGAAGCAAAGTAGAACAAAATATTAACACAGAAATGTAAGATAATCATGCATCTACAATTAGAATATAATACACTATCTAACAGTATCATAATTATTATAATACAGTAGCTAAAGTGGATATATACTGTTCTGAACCCTTCTGATTATTTATGCATTGAATCCTCACAACAACCCTGTGAGGCGGGTGTTGTTTTCTCCTTGCTTTAAAACGAGAAGATGGAGGCAGAAAGGCTGAGCCCCATGCCCAGGTCAGCAAGGTGGAATGGCTGAGCCCCTCTCACGGAATCTGCTGAGCTGGTCACAAAAAGGTAAAACTCTGCTATTAAAATCATTCTTTTTATAAATACACTGCTTTTATTTTCTGCTCCTGAGATCCAGTCTTTACTCCTTTATTTACATACATCCCTGTCCTAAAGTTAAAATTACTCAGAACAGGACACCATTTGATGGCCTCTGCCGCAGTTCATGGCAAAGTGCAAACTGGCTTTGCAACAAAAATGGCTTTGCAGGGATCAATCAGCTAACTTTAATGACTCAAAGAAACTTCTAAACTCAGACATCTCAAAGAACTCTACTAATTTCTGGTCAGTCACCTTGTCGATCAACAAGCTCACAGTCCCCAGGTTAAAACGTGCTGTCCATCTGGAAAAGGCACTGTGACCTTCGGCCACTATCTCCAAGCTGCAGAATATTTATTCAACAAAATCAGTGCTTTGTGCTTTAGTTCCACTCTCAAAGAAGGGCATTTTTTGATTTATTTTTTAATGGTATATTCTTTAAAAAAGACTTTCTAGAGAGCCAATCATTTCAGCAAGTTACTTTTATTAGATTAAGACCATTTTATATAGTAGTGAATACATGGAATATAATACATAAAATATGTATTTATTTTTCTTCAATAAACACAACCTAGCATTCTACTTCAATGCCACACTTTTACAAATGAAGAATCTAAGATACAGGCAGGTAAAGTCACACAGCCAGCTGAGGGCTAACCTGACCCAACTCCCAGCTCCTCAGTCTGATGCAAGGACCCCACTTTGTGCCTACCTCACTCATCCTTCAGTATCCATTCCAACTATAAAAATTAACTTAGCAAATACGATCTACACAGTATGCTGGGAATTAACAAGGTAGACAGACTAGTTTTCTTCATGTAAATCTATACTTTGCTTATTACTGTATACTAAAAACATCAAATAGAAGTGAACTTATTACAAATTCTGTTTAGTCTCAATTTTGATCACTGAACTTTTAGTTCTGTGTATAGTTAGCAAGCTGTCCCTCCGGCCATCCTAGGAGATGAATGTTTCACTTACAACCCATCAGGTGGAGAAAGCAGGGCTAGTCCTGCCTACGCAGTAAGCATCAGTGGTCCGAGGACACAAACGCCATTGAGGACACCACCATCACAGGGTCAGGAATAGAGCCACTCTCTGCAGTCACCAATTTCTTAACATCATCATTTACTTCCAAACACCCAGTAGAGACAAAGCCAAGTGCCTAAGCAAACCCCCATGCCTAGACAGGCCCCAGAGAGGTAGAGTGCAGGTTCACAAGGCCATCCCTTGGGGTCCAAGGCTGCAGTGCTGAGAACAGTGTCCTGAGCAGCAGTAGGAAGCAGCACAGGATGGGGTCAGGGCAGGTGCTCAGGTCTTAACACAAAAAGTTGGACCCAAAATAATTACTTATGTTTCCTCCATTGTCATAAAGTTAAACGCCCTTAAATATTCAAAGCTTTATCTATTAGATTATCATATGACAGCACTTTTCATTACAAAATCATCCCTGAATTGTGTAGCAATTACAGCCCTGAAAGAAATCAAAATCACTCACTCCAGATACACCTCCTTAGTGCACACTGGGTATAAAGCCTATACCAGGCACTGGTGTGCAGAAGACAAGCTCCCTACATTCCTGGAGTCTACAAGCCAGCAGAAGACAAAGACCAGTGATGGGAATCAGCAGAGGGTGGGGGGAGGAGAAGAGACTCAAGCAGGTGAAGGGAGCAACCAGTCCCAGCAAGGACAGAACAGGTGCTGCAGACACAGCTGAGTGTCACCTGTGAGAAGGCAGGTGGCCTCCCAAGAGGCCACCTAGGAAGGGCACTCCTTGGATACACAGAGTAAAGGTCCGGCTAGGACCTAAGGGGGCATCCATGGTATCTATAGCCATGTGACCATGTAGAGTCCCCAAGAAATCAAATCCGAAAGATGAGACCCCACCTAGTGCACTGTGACTATTAGAGTTCTAGTAGCAGATGGAAGGAACCAGCAAAGGTGAGCCCAGTCCCAGAGGGTAGCGGCTGGGGGAGTAGCGAGAGACTAAGGGAGGGTAAGAACATGGAACCAGGAGAAGGGAGTAGAGAAAGGCAGCAGGGGCACAGCTTCAAGGACCAGAAATAGGATGAAGACAAACAAGAGTCTGTTGCATTTGGGAACACGAGGCCATCACTTTGTCATGAGCAGTTTCAAGACAGTGGTTCGGATGAAGGTAGTTAACTTTTTTTCAACTTACCAAATCTGTACGGTTTTTATTCAGAAGGTATCAAAGAATCTATACAACATTTGGAATGGATTTAAGTAGCACCATATCACTCTTCTGCTCAAATGCAAAAAAGAGCAACTTATCTCATTCAGTGAAAAGAATAAAAAAAAAAAAACCCAAGTTCTTACCAGAACTTCCAAGGGGCCCATGGGCCTTCCTCTGTGGCCTCCCCTCCATGACCTTCCCCTGATTCTGTAGTAGCATCTCCTCCATGACCTGTCCCCCTCTTCCACCGTGGCCTCCCCTCCATGGCCTGTCCCCCAACTTCCACCATTGCCTCTCCTTCTCCCCCTTACTCCAATCACACACAGCTCAGCGTGGCTGCTGAGCGTATCTTCCCACCACACTCCTGACTCAGAGCCTGTCCACCTGCTATGCCCCTGGTCTCTGCTTATGCCACACCCGACACGGCCCAGTTCTGGCCTCTTCCTAAGACAGGCCCTTGGTCACAATTCCGCACTCTCCACCCTGTTGCTCAGAGTTGCTTCTCTTCCTGGTCTTTGTTGACCCAACTTAACTTTGCGTGTTTACTTTGTCTCCCCCAATAAAATATATTTTTGATGAGAACAAGAACTCTGACACTACATCCCTTAAATCAGGAATAGTGCCTGGCACACAGCAGAAGCAAAATACTTGTTAAATTCATAATGGCAATCAATGAATTCATTATCAGACCAGAAAGTTCAAGAGCTGCTTGGAAGAGAAAAGAAAATACACCTAAGTACTGGTTGGTGCTATTAACACCTAATTTGAAATATAACTATTTCAAAATTCTGTAAGTTTCCACATCATGCGAGTGGGCTCAGTGCATAGCAGCGTTAAAGAAGAGATAAACTTACAGCATTCGCAGCTCGTGAAAAGTGCGATCATCCTGTTCAAGCCAAGGTCCTTTGTCATACTTGAGGTATTCAATATCGTCTGCCACCTGAGACAGAAAAAATATCCAATTTAAATGGAAGAACCCATTTTAGAAATTTAAATGAGGTAACACCGTAATACATTATAAGCTACAAATATTTGGCAGGAAGAATCACACTGCAAAAGTCAAAAAGAAAGTTACACTGGATGACCTTTAATGAAATGATGGGGTTGAGTGTTGCTTCCTCAACATAGTCTTGTCTAGCTAATGCTCGGGGACCACAAAGTGGTACAGAAATTACCTTTCAGGCTGAGAGTCAAAGAACAAATGAGAAAAACAATCAAGACCAGAGGAGAAAAAACAACCTTCATAACAGAATATTCATTTCTTCCCAAGTAAATTCATTCTAGAAAGGGAAAAGAAAACCAAAAAAGCCCAAGTTCCTACCAGAGCCTCCAGGGGGCCAATGGGCCTTCCTCTGTGGCCTCTCCTCTATGACCCTCCCCTGATTCTGTAGTGGCCTCCCCTCCATGACCTGGCCCCCTCCTACTATGGCCTCCCCTCCATGGCCTGTTCCCCAACTCCCACCCTTGCCTCTCCTCCTCCCCCTTGCTCCAGTCACACACAGCTCAGCGTGGCTGCTGAGCGTATCTTCCCACCACACTCATATTCATTTCTTCCCAAGTAAATTCATTCATCCTCAGATGACAAAAGAATGAGAACATAAACACATTTCCTAGAGAGGCCCAATGATCTAAGTGGCCAATCCCAGAGCCTGCTGCCTGCATAGTTAGACCTTCCAGAGGGTCAATCTTTTCATATGCATTCTCTTCCCCAAACATGCCAAACTTGGGAAATTCTTTTTAGTTTCAAGAATTTGGGTATATTCAGTAATGAACTCAAATAACATAGTGTTGAAGACAAAATAAATTCTTCTTCTTCTAAGATATATACATACCATGTAAACATTCTGCCAAAAGTATAATAATCTAAAATCAAACAAATTAACATCACAGAAACATAAGATTGGGGAGAAAATGAATATAATCTAATCAGTCCAAGTAGTAGAAAGAACTAAGGTCGCAAAAGAATTGTTACAGCTGGAAGTAGCAGAGCCAAGACTAGAATGCAGGGCTTCCATGTGAAAGGAGAATGCTGTTCTCTTTGTAAAAAAAGTGAACACGGTTAACTTTCCTCTTATCTTTCCAATGCTGTGAGGCAAATGAAGAGTATTTGTTTAACACTGCAAAGCTTTATTCATTATGAAGGCACCACCCACACCTTAACCCCAGTTCCTAAAACTTGTACTGTCTTCTAGAATTTTTATACCTTGTTTCGTTTTTTTAATTTGTTAATATACCACAAAAAGTAAGAAACTTGACTTTTAACAAATTGCCTCAGTACTGTTTAAGAAATAAACTACTTTTCTCTACTTCATTTTTTAAATTATCCTTTCAGAAACTGGCTTTACCAAACTGAAGACACTCACACAGGCATGCATATGTGCACACACACGTTCCTAGACTCCATTTTGTTCCATTAAGCTATCTACAAATTGTTGCATTAACACTAAAATGCTGCTGTTAGGATAACTTTATAGCTTTTTTGTATTTGAGAAGGCAAATGGTCCTACATTATTATTCTTCAAATTTTTTTGACTACTACTCATTAAGTTCCCTGAAAAAAAACACTAAGATTGACTGGACTTTCAGAAAATGCACTAATTTAGGGAAAGCTGATATCTTTACATGACTAACTCTTTCCTATTAATTCATCCAACTTTCAATTTTACCACTTGTTTAATAAAAATGCTGAAGCAGATGACCCAAGATTTTTTACATCTTCATCACCTATAATTTTAGGATCACAGAAACTAAATTATTTAAAAGAAAACCAACACCTCATGACCAGGGAAGAGTGATGGGCTGGATTGGCACAGCTTTTTAATTATAAAATACTGATGTTTTTAAGACCAGTGAGAATCAGATTTATATGATTTGCAGAAACCTTATATATAAACCAAATTTAAGAATAATTATAAACTTTTCCTCCATTTTCTTACCTTTCCTGCATCACGAACTTCCCTTGCACTATACTGTAAAATCTCACATTTTTCACTGTAAGAAAAAACAAGGTAAAATTCAGTGTAAATTTTTTCAAGCTGATGTAAGTGTACAAATGAATACATACACTAAAGTCTCTTGCTACAAATATTAAAACTCCACATCCTTTGAATATTGTGCTGGGCATGTGACAGCTCATTACAGCTAGACTAGTTAAGGAGGATATGTTCAAAGCAGTAGAAATGTGCCTATGGCTTGACAGTGTCAACAATAGGTCTGCTTCTTGGCTTCCCTTCTCCCTGACTACACTGTCCCAGCCCAAGCGTGTGAGAGATCATAGCCACCACTGTCCACAGGGACAAGATACACGGGCCATCTCAAGTGCCACACATATACTCTCCCATTGCGGTACCCATTAAAGGGAAGGAAAAAGGAGCCCAGGGCCTGACCAAGACAGGCACAGAGAGCAGTAAAACTGGCAAGGTGTGATACAAATTAATTGGACTGCTAGGATTTAAAAATTTAAAAGAAATTACCTGTTTCAACCCAGTTATGCAATGGGGTAGCAGCAAGTTACTTCCCTTAGTCCTTGGTCTTTAATCTAGACACTGAGAACTCAAAAAGGTCCCAAAAGGAAGACAACAGCAGCTCGCCATTTCCAGCACTTTTGCCCATTTCCCCCATGTTTACACAGATGATTTAGAGTCCTGGTTGTCCAGCCAGGGCAAGACTGATTGTAAGTCCAGACCTCACCAAATGAAGAAGTTGCCTCTGCCATCACCTCCAGACCACCCAGAGGGAGCCTATGTGGCCCCAGTCCTGGCAAAAGAGACAGAGGCCACCAGGCAGGCCAGACCAGGAGGCCTGCTAGAATGCCCATCATGGCAGAAACACTGGAATCTCCTTCCAGCCAAGGGAACAGCAAAACGTCAAGAAAGGGCTACTGTTTCCCACGCATCATCTGCACCGTGTAAACAAGGGAGATTTTCTCATTTAGGTACCTTTATACCAGAGTACTCTCCTGTTGCTGGGATATAAATGTACAGTAAATATTCCAAGAATTTACAAGCTGTTTACTCTCCAACCGAAATCCACATATGACCCCTACAATGGTATCAAACTTCACTAACTCCGCCAACCATCTTCAACACAACCACCAGTTTAATTAAATGAGTTAGGATAGGTAAAGTACTTGTTTTATATTAAGTATCATTATTACTGACTCATATTAATTCCAAAGTGTAAGAAAAAGAAGAAAGTCTTTAAGCACTATAATTACTCAATAACACATCTGTTCACATAAGCCTATAGCACATGACTCACAGAGTCATCCAACTAGATAAGAGTTTCTTCCTCCAACTAGATCACTGCATGCCTCATATCACTATTAAGATCCATATAATGGTCAGAAACTTAAGCACAATGAATGACAAATTCATCAAGTCAGGAAAGTAACTTACTGGATTTGCTGTTATGGGAGAGAAATAAAAGGTCACTGTAATTACAGGGCTTACCGTATTTCTTCATCAACTCTCTGTAATTACCCACTGTTATTATGAAGAGAAAGGTACAAAGTGACAAAGGAGAATAATTTCCCTCTGCAAGTCATAAGTGAATATTAAACTAAAGTGTGTAGGAGACAAAAGTTTTAGATACTACTTGATGATCAAGGCAATGAACAGAACTAGCATTGAAATATTATTTTTTCTCATATGGCAATATGAATGGTCACAACCTATTTAACATCCTTGACATATATGCCACAAGAATGGGCATGAGAAATTAGGAAAATATGTGACAGACACTTTCAACACACACAACTCAACAGACATTAATGAACCTTCACTAGGAGGCAGGCACCATGCAGGGAGTACAAGGGAGTAAAGACAGGGCTTCCTGTCCTCAAGGAAATCTAGCCTCTTCTATTGAGAGCAATCTGGAGAGTTAATTTTATAGCCTAATATGTCTATCTTCTGTGTGCTTCAATTCAGCAGATATTTTCTAGGTGCCTAAGACAGACAAAGTAGTAGGCTTAATGCCTCAGTAACAGACAAATAAAACCCTCTTCTGTCTGGTCACACCTACTTCTCCTTCCCACTGACTTGTGAGGGAGGGCTAAAATAAGAAGGCGACAAGTTTGCAGTCAGTGGTCTGGAGAAATCCCTCGTTAAATGTCTAAGGCGTTCCACTGCAATGGCAGTTACTTCTACAGGCCACTCAAGGCTGAGAAGAAACACAGGTGGAATTGCCAGGGGAAGACAGGAGACACACAGGACTTCTCCAGCAGCAGCCACTGTTTTGGCAAGTCAATCAAACACTGATATTAAAGCTACATAAAACATTTCTCTTATTCAATTCTGGTTTTATTGTTTACTTATGGTCTAATATTATCTTCTAAGGTTGTTCACTGTAAATATACAGTATTTCACTAAATGATGGCTTCAATAAACAAGCACAGGGAAACTAATATTGTTTCTGT
This sequence comes from Carlito syrichta, assembly GCF_000164805.1. Classification (NCBI taxonomy): domain Eukaryota; kingdom Metazoa; phylum Chordata; class Mammalia; order Primates; family Tarsiidae; genus Carlito; species Carlito syrichta. Next base: position 22,063 of record NW_007255749.1, on the reverse strand, counting down.
TGGAAAATACCATATGAATTCTAAAATGACTTACAAACTTTAGATTACAACTTATTTGTTACAGGTTTCTTAAAGTTTTATGCAAAATAGTTTTAGCCAAATTTCACAGTGAATTTATAAGAGAAAACCTAAAGATTCAAGTCCATCACAAAGCTGCAATTTGATCTTGACCTATGATTCAACACTTTAAATAATGCATATTGCATGGAGTACTTCTAGTATTTGTTCTTCTAGATGTGACAAGTGACCCCTAAATCAAGTGGCTCCCATAAATCCATGCAATAAGAGTTGCTGGAAATAATTCACTTTGACAATGAATAGAGACCATATCAGTTCAAAAGACAAGAGATAAAATCACAGCAAGACCAAGTGATGAGAAACAAATGCTTGACGCTTAAAGAATCTAAGGGGGTAGCAAGGTAAAAAAAAAAAAAACATATCATGCTGTGTGCAAACTGACACCAGGCATTAATTTGCTAATGTTGTAGTAAAAACTACTACTTGAGAACTTATGAGAAAGCTCGTTTTCAGTGATGTTTTGGAAGCCAGAATATCTCCAACAGGAATTTTTGAACCTGAAATTCTGGGGTCAATACCTCTGTTTATGCTGCTTATTTACAGGGCTCTATACATTCTCTTTGGCATAGTTACAAAACTGCTTTCTTTTGCACTCTGGCTTTGGAAATGGAGCAGTATAACAGGTCGGAAGGAACTTAGAGGTCACCCTATCTTTTCTGCCACCTGCAAAAGAAAAGCTTACCACAAACAAGCAGGGATAAATAAGCATCAATAATTATGGTAAAGAAAAAAATACTTTTCAATTTAAAGATAAAACTTTTCTTCCAAAGTTACTATACCTTACTTGTTTTTATTCACAACTTTATAGTTACTTTGAATTTTTAAATAACAAGGGCATGAGATTTTTAGGTATCAAAAGAGGCTTACATTTTTAAAAGGTATAAGAAATACTAGTAAAAGCCTTCAATAAAAGCATTATTCAAAAAATTGGACTTGAGTGACAGTGGTATGACATTCTTCACACACGAATACACCCAAGAATCACAGAATGACAAGCTAGAGTGAGTAAAACTGTATTTCCCTTGTGCTTTCAGTAAACACACACACACACACACACACACACACACACACACACACACACACACACAAACAGAAAAGGAAAAAAGAAAAAAGAGTCTGGTGGTGTTTTCTTCATCTAATCAAAATATCTCTTTTTTTTTTTTTTCCCTGAGTTGGAGTCTCACTGCATCGCTTACGGTCACCCCAGCATGAACTTGCTAGGTTCCGACGATCCTTCAGCCTCAGCCCTCCAAGTAGCCAGAATACAGGCGCGTGCTACCACGTCCAGTTAATTTTTGATTTATTGTAGAGATAAGGTCTCACCAAGTTGCCCGGGCTGGTCTCGAACCCGTGGGCTCAGGCAATCCACTTGCCTCAGTCTCCCAAAGTAATGGGATTACAGGCTGAGCCACTGAGCCCAGCCCAAACATCTCTTAAGGACATCACTTAGGAGTGCTTAAGAGATTGTTTATACTGCATGAATTTTCTCCATGAATATACTGTATACTTTCTAGCAATACTTTTAGAAAAATATGAATGTTTAGTTGTAAGAATACATGAGTTTTCTAATGCTAAAATCTGCCATGGAATAGAATCTGGGTTTATGTCTGGCATCAAAAAAAACTTTAAAAATATAACAAAACAGAAAAATTATGGACAAAGCAAACAAACCAAAACCCCACCAAAACCAAACTGAAATGTCTCCTATCATTCTTATTTACAAACAGATTAAAACACCCTAGACAGCATGCATGGCACGAAGTAAGAAAGAAAACTCCTTGAACTTTTGGGGCCTACGAAACTGTTGCAAGCAAATCTCAGTCCTATAAACCAGTCATGTGCTTGGCTCACCTCATCTCAGGGAGGAAGGTTTTCTTATAGGCATTCTCGATGTCCTGAAGATAGGCAGAGGTGACCTTCATTTCATGTGGCTAAACGAGAGCAGAAAAATCAAACTGGGAAATGTTTAGATATTATTTGCTTTTACTTGTACATATGTAAAATGTGAAGACAATCACTGAGCATTGTTTTCTTTGAATCATCTACAGTGGGCACTGTAGGGACTTTGGGGTACAGAAAAGAGCCTCAAGATCAGTTAGAATCATTCTCCCCTACAACAGTGAACACATGAGTCTGTCCAGGTGCACCCATGGGGTGCCTCTCTTGCAGGCTCTAAGATGCAGACTTAAAACAGGGCAAGACAGATACCCTTGTTATCAAGTGGCACTGCCTATCTTTCCTGTTCCGCCTCGTGCCTGACTGCAGACAATGAAAAATCACCAAAAGTGGGGGGCAGGAGCCCCTCTCCTACTGCATCCTACTCTGTTATCCAACCCTCTCTGCAGTTCTCCGTCCTGCTCCCCTCCTCCACCACTCACCCATTTCCCCGCAACTAACTCCCCAACTCACTCTAGCTCTTGCCTCCCTTATCATCTGAAGTATGCTAAGTCAGCTTCAGAAATTTAAAAATAGAGTGTCAAGTTTCAATATTTAAACAACACCAAAGGCTAAGTTCTATTATCTTCTCACCCTGTTTTATTTTCTTCATGGCAATTTCCTTTATTTAATGTATTTTCTATTTGTCTCCTTGTTTACTATGGGTTGCCCCCATTAGAATGAGTAAGGATTTCCACCCTGTTCACTGACATGTCCCCAGCACCATTAGTGTCTAGTAGAGAGTGGATGCTCAATAAATATTTGTGGGAAAGAGAGAGAGGAAGAAATAAAGAAATAAATAGGCCTACAATTTCAACTTACAAAATGATGAAAATATTCTAAACCTAGATGACAACAGTGGCAACAACTTGGTAAATTTACTAAAAATCACTGAGTTATACCCTTAAAATGGGTGAATTTTATGAACTATAAATTATACCTTACTAAAGCTTTTCCACAAAAAAGGGAAACTATCATTCAAAGAGTATTTACTGAAAATCTATCATTCTAGCAATGGGACCAGGCACATGGAAAAGTACAATAAAGACAATGCTGCATTTTTACCACTCTGTCAAGAAAGGGGATCATGTTTTCCCTCAGGAAAAATACTATAATTGGGAGTTATATTTTTCAGTAAGGACTTGGCATCAGAGAAGATGGGCTTTGTTAATTTTTGTAGCCTCCTAGGTGTCTGGCACAGGTACCTTGCATATAGGAAGTATTCAGTATTAGGTGAGTGAATGAAATCAAGAAAAGTATAAAACAGTGATATGATTATAAATCTCTATCATTAGCTGTGTTCCAGGTAAAATAAGATTAAATACAGACTGACTATAAAAGGAGCTCTAGTGTACTACAAACATATTATGTACACCATAAAAACATAACCATCTCAGAAATTTGACCTGCAAAAACTAAATAGAATACTTTTACTATTCTCTTAAACTTTAGAAACGGTTTTCGGATATTCTCATCAGTTATTCACAAAAGCTGCAACATAGAGACACAGACTGCACTGAAATAAAAATCTAATAGAAACACACCCATTAATAATATAGCATCTGTTTCAGAAACTGTAATTTTAGCTGGTAACAGTATTCATCTAAGACTTTACTTGGAATATTAAAAAGTTGCCAGCTCTACTTTGGACCCCAAAATTGTTTTTGAAATACTGTTATCCCAGATAACAAAATAATTATCTAGAGATTCTGAATATATGCCTTCATTTTTCTCAATAAATCTCAGTATAAGCAAAGGTGTCCAAAGTTATTCCACTGAGAAATAATTAAATATTTTAAACTTGCAGTTGCCATTCCTTCCTTTTGCCACCTGATAGAATGTTCTTGAAAGTTTAAATAATACTTGAGAGCAAACTCTTAAGCAATAATAGGTACAGAGTGGCAAGAAATAGGAATAGCTAGATGTCTATGTTTACTACTGAAAGAGAGGAGGAAAGTTAGTCTCATAGAATCTTCTGGCAGTAACAAAAAAAGAAAAATCGAGCTTTCCTGCTGCCTTTACGAGAACTACCATTCAAAAAGGTATCCACTGAGCACCTACGAGAATTCCAGGACTGAAGGTGGACATTACAATGACGAACAAACAGGCAACTCTGCATCTTCATCACAATGTCAAACAGGAAATCACATTTTCCTCCAGAAAAAAACAATATCATATTAAACAAAAACTAGCTAAAGGAGCAAAGATGGCCTTTGTTAACCTCTATAACCTCCTTCATGCCTACAGAGCTACCAATGGCCAGAGGATAACTCAAAAGGCAGAATTTCTAGGCCACCTAATGAAGACAATCAAAACTACGAAAAGGTGAAACTGATGTGTATGGAGATCATTGCTCTACTGTCCTAGAATCAGTAAGTAGGAAAAAGAGGGACAGAGGCACAATGTGTGTTAAACAGATGGGAGTAGTGAACTGAAAGGATATTAGAAATCACTTTCAATTTGTAGGAGAGTGATAAGATATGAAAATCCCATTTAATAATGGAAAGGTACATGACAGAGGGACTGAGAAAAGTCTGTCAGGAGGTCTTCCCCAGCCTCACAAGAACAGTTGAGGGACTTGGAGACAACAGTGGGCCTGGAGAGCACTGGTAAGCAGCAGTTCCCAACTGGGGCAGCACCAGGCAGAGACCCTGGGCCCTCTCTCCACTCAAGGATGGCCTCTCTCAGCTGGGATCCCTCCTGGTGAGGACCACCAGAAACCAGTATCCTACTAAAACAGGGCTTTTAAGTGCTGTTCTACATTACAAATAGCAAGGACAGATAAAAAGATGCATGGCTTTTGATTTTAAAACTGAATTACATTTCCTTTCTTCTGAATCCGACTCTGGATCTCTGGAACGGGCACATCGATGTAGATCACCACGTGGGGAGGCAGGTATTCACAGATGGTGACCTTCTTCACCTCGTTGTAGTGGTCCACACCTGTCATACATAAGAGAGAGGCACCACTGTCATCTAACAGTCCCCATACAGGTTTCCAAAACAAGCTCCTCCTTGAATAAAACAGTAAAGGAATTTGCAATTCTCAGAGCCATATGTCAATCTGAATCACATTACAGTCACAGCTCTAACCAATGACCACACACATGGCAAACAGGGCTTCTTATCCTCACTGTATTTACAAACCCAAAGTATAAGGTCCAGGGAAATTAAGTGACTGACAAAGTAAAATACTAGGATCTAAATGATGACCTTAACAGTATTCTAAAGGCAGATCTTCAGTGCATCTTAGCCACATTAAAGAGTCCACCTTTACTTCTGAGGCAAGGTGAAGGTCACTCAAGTGTCCATTTTAGTGTTTTCTGAACTGAAATGCATTGTATACACCTGCTGTATGTATATTTCTTCATAGTAACAACAGATAAGGGTATGATCTTCTTTAAGGAATAAAAAGAAAAATGTCAAGCTACATTTACTCAGGTTCAGCACATTTAAACAGCTACACAGAACTATTTACTGAGTTAGATTCAGTGATATAAAATAAAATTGAGGCTGGATGTGATCTCTTGCCGGTAAAATCCAGCACTCTTGGAGGCTGAGGCAGGAGGATCACTTAAGCCCAGGAGTTTGAGACCAGCCTGGGTAACACAGTGAGACCCTACCTCTACAAAAAAAATTGTTTTTAATTAGCCAGGTATAGTGACACACACCTGTAGTCTTAGCTACTCAGGAGGCTGACACAGGAGTTCAAGGCTGCATTAAGCTACGTATGGTTGCACCACCACTCCAGCCTGGGCGACAGAGAAAGATTCTTTATTTTTAAATAAATAAATAAATAAATAAGTAAAAAAATAAAATTGAAAGTAACTAAGGCAAGAAATAATTCTCCTAAAGTTATCATAATACAGAATACATTATAAAGACAGCAATCACATAAAAATTGTGATGCTAAAGAGGATTTGCTGCTTTGAAGAATACTCTATGAAACCAACAGGGAGAATACAGTTCTGTTTATGCAGAACGAAACAACCACCCTCACCCATCACAGAGGCAATGTCAAGAAATTATCCTCTCTGCAGACTGTTACATGGTGGAACCTTCCAAAAGTGACAAATGGGTGGTCATGTTCCAGTGAGCAGCACTCCTAGTACTCTTGCTCTAGAAGAATTATGGGATGGGCCTTTGATCCAAGGTCAGGGACAATATGCACTAGAGGGATATGAAAGACTACCAAGGAGGAGGCATGACCAAGCAAGAGACAAACACTGACTGTGGGGTACAAACACCTGATCGTACCAACAGCCATCCATGCAGAACATACTAGGCCAAAGATTTGCTTCCTAATTGCTGGACCTTTAAGAGGTCAACCTCTCTCACTGTTAAACTAAAATCTTCCTTTGCCTTGCTTCCTCCACAAAGTCTCAATTTTTCTCCTTATTTCTGTTAGCATCCCATTTCTTAGGCAATTTCCCACCCTGCCATGTGACACCTGCCCTTTAGCCAATGAAATTTGCTTTCTTCCAACCCAACACTGAAATGATCCTGGCTAATGCCACCAGTCCCCTAAAGGTGAAATTTGATGGTCACTTCTCAGTTCTTATCACAGTCCACGTAACACCCATGACCAACCATCCTCCACCCTCTCTGGTTATCCTTGTGCACCTCTGATGGTTCAGCTTTAATTTTTCAGGGGGCTCCCACATCCCCACAAAGGGCACACTCTGGGACCTGGTCTCAGTTCTCACCATCACTCCCTGGGCTTTTCCAAGACAAGTATGCCCACTGTCTCTGCCGACCCTCCAAACTATCACCAGCCCAGGCCAATCCTCAGGACTTTAGCAGACACCTGACTGCAGATGTGCCCTGTGACCATCTCATGGGAACTCATACTCAGCGACATCCAAATGTGAAGCCATCTCAGTCCACTGTCCCTGTGCATCCTTCTCCCTTGTGGCTAACCAACCAGGACAGGTCCACGTTACTCTCCCCACTGTGCTGCCATGAAGTCACCCACTCAGGCCTGCCCAATGTCCCTCTTCAGTGGCAACTCCCATTGTCCAGTGCAGCCTCCCTGCTGGGCACTTCCTCCTGACTGGGCTCCTTCCCTTTGAGTTTCCCCTCACCAAATGCATCCTTCAGATAAAGGCCTGTGATCACTTAAAACTCAAATCTAACTACATCCCTGTCATGCTTAAAATCCTTCAGCAGTTCTTCAGTACTTTCACAACAAAATCAAAACGTCCTAACCAAGGTGCAAGCCCCTTCCTCGGGCAGTCCCTTCCTACCTCTCCAGCCAGCACCTGACCCTCCCTCCATGACAACACTGCCAGTGTGTGGTCTCCACCCACCCCCAACTTCCCTTGCTTGCAACTGCATTACAAGTCAGTTATCAACAAAGATCTTCCTGAGAACAATTCCATCTCCCAGCTGATTAGATGGTTCTGTGTGCTTCCATAGTACCCAGGAGTAACACTGAGGAGCCACTAAACACATTTTATTGCAATTAACGACCTACATTGGTTTAACGTCCCTCACTCCCACCCACAAGACTGTGGGAGCCTTGTCTTTCATACCTTCATAACACTAATCCTTAAGACAGCATGTACTCCAGAAATACTTGCTGACTGACCTGAACTGCTGCTTGGTGTGTCTAGAGAGGATCAGCCCCTTGGGCAGAAGCAAGGGCTCTCACTACTCTTTCTGGCTGCAAGCTGTCAGGCAGATTACCCTAACACCAGAACACATATGCAACCAAAGCAGATGCTGTATCCTCAGAATTGCCACCTGGATTACTTCAGTCTCCTCTTTCATTAACCAACAACACTGACTCTGACTTCCCAGATTTCAGCTTCCCACTGGCTCCAGTCACCCCAGCACACAGATGAAAACATTGCCAGTCAGACTGACCACAAGACCTGTTCAAAGCACCATCCCAACACACTCCTACTTAGACACTCCAATCCTATCTTAACTTCTCAAGGTCAGCCTGCTTCTAACTAGGTCTTTATTCCTTTCCATATGCCACTTGTCAGCTCTTCAACAATACCCCAACACAAGACTACTCTCCCTAAAAACATGAGAACAGCAACGTGTCTGAAGGAAAGTTCCATTAGAAATCACACATTAGAAATGGGAGCGTTTGGTATAATTAAACCTACAGGTCAAAGAAATGCAGCCCCAGTATTTCTGGGTGAGCTGAGAGCTGGGGAAACCCTCGGGGGAGGATGTGGGGACTGTGTGTTAAGCCTAGTATGCTCAATGGCCTGAGACCCTGCCCTACTTTCACAGGGAGATGTCATAGGACAAAAGACACCTATTTTAGGAAGAAAAAAGGGTGAGAGAAACCTCAGTAAGTTCCCTTCTTCCTGTAAAAATTTATTAAGTAATGGTATTTCTTCATCTTTAACAAACATTCACAAAAACATCAACAGCAAGGTGAGTCTATCACAGCCTTTGCAAAGTCACACAACACACTGGGAAGCTTGCCTGCAACACTGACTCACACTGCTTTCGGATGTATCCTTGGTTGTACATCGCTTCCAGGAAAACAAAGTCACTGAAGATGGAGCGCTCCAACACAACACCCTGTCCTGTTTAAAAATGGATAAACAGAAATTAAGAATTAGACAAATAACAAAGCGCTGTAAACTGGTGATTTCACTTTAGAAAGAGGAAAAGCACAGTCATTTACAATTTCATTTCCAAACTAAATATATTCAAAAGAACATATACATATTTATAAGTGGGAAATTATTTCCAAAAACTAGAATACCTTTTCAGTTTTGGGCAAAATAACATTGTTTCAATCGTTCAGCTGTGACAAAAGCATCCAATTAAAATAAAAAGTGCTTCCGTTTTTAAACGATCTATTCCATCCCCACAGTGAAGTGACCACCCTAATTACTGCTCCTGCCTGCACCAACCACTCCAGTCACCTCCATCCACTCTCAGCCTCACTTGTTGAGCTACTGTCACAGTGGCCCCTAACAGACACTCAGATCAGAATGCTAGTTCCCAGGGCTCCTAGGCAGACTCCCTGCAGTTAGTCCTGCTATGTCTGGGTAGAGGCCTCCCCTAACCTTCCAAACCCAGTCCCATCCCATGGTCCCCTTCCTCAGAGCAACCACCACTCACTCAGGACCAGATGTTCTCGTTTCCATATTGAGCCTTTATCTTCTACTAAAATATAAACTTCCCTTCCTGTGGCACCCCTAGCTCCTAGGCTAGGCCTGGCACCCAGCAGGCATGCACTCAGTACTTAATAAGTAAGTTAAAAGAGTACAAAAAAACCAAACAAGTTCTTATTTAACAAGTAAAATGTTTCTTTTTAATTTTAAGAAACAGTAGTCAGAAGATAGGGCCGACATGTGCTTCAGAAGAATGTATAGTGAGCCCAAATGTCAGCACTAAGTCCAAGCCACTATATTGGCTCCTGTGAGTTGGGTTCTAGTCCAGGACATTGAAGGTAGATGGCAAACCACATTTTTTCTTAAGAGTAACACTCACAAAGATCAGGATTTTATTCATTCAGAAACAAGAATCACTAATAAAATGTCAAAAAGGCAGGACAATAAGGAGAAGCCTTTGAACTGTTCACATAAGACCATTACCCTATGTGGCCATAGTGCACTAGGCAGTGGCTCCCAAACACAGCTGTGAACCAGCTCCAGCAGTGGTTGGGGTCCTTGTTAGAAACATCCTTGTTCTCACAGCTCAGACCTGGCCCCATGTCCCTCCCTTGCATGAGCTGACTCTCCAGCAGCAGTGGAGCTTCTGTGTGTGATAAGCTCATGAGGGATACCGCTGATCAAGAAGTGCGGCAACCACTGCTATCGAGAACTGACACAAAGCCCCTGAGAATCAACCTGCCTCCCTCTCCTCTACACATGAATTTGCTGCTACCTGTGAATTCAGAACCATGGCATGGGAGCTTTGACCAAAAAGTTGCTGCCCAACTTTCAAGGTGTCTAACACTCTGTTGTTTCCCAGGACAATAAGGCAGCCCTAGTGGGGTTGTGACTTCACTGTGCACATGCATAGCCTATGTTCCTGCCCACTGTCCACTTTCCCTCCATCTCCTGTGTTTCCTGATCCCTGTTTCCATCTCCCAGACTCTGGCCTTGGCTGCCCTAATACAGAACCCATGTCCATTTCTTCCCTGCTTTGGACAACTCCCAAGGACATATCCTCCCTAACCACATGAGTCTATGGTGACCTGTGTGTTCCACCGCCCTTCATCTCTGCTACCTTCTCAAGGTTTAACTTCTACCCTGTATCTTTATGGTGAATTCCAGTCTGTCTCTGGGTCCTCTAAGACAACCCTGTTTTGTTGTCATTCACATCTCTATATGAGACATGCTGCATCTTCCTAAGTTTGACTCCACCTCCTCTAGTGGATTATATGTTTTCCCTTTCCTCCATCATTTTGACACATTGCATGTAAACGTCTAAAACAGTAACATGAATATTCCATACAATTCATAAATCCACTTCAGTATTCAACAGTGAAATAATATTAAGTTAATTTTATTCTGAAACAATAACATGGATCTCAGGGAACTTATGATCTCATTGGAAAAACAAAACGTACCTCATCAATGACTCTGAAAGAAAAACTCCACTTAGTAGCAATTTAAAATAACTGAATTCTAGACTCAAGCTCAAGTACACAATGCATCCAGCAGATACCCAGCCAGAGACACGCACCTGTGCTCAGCAAGTGTTCCAAGGCATCTGCATACTGCAGGAGACGACTGGCATACAACCAGGACTGCAGGCGGTAACTGTTGCCATCATTACTTTGCGGATCATCATAGAATTTCTCCAAACTACAGTTGCCACTAAACGCTACGTCCAGAGGCTTTCCATCCCCTGTAGTGCTGTCTGCATAATGTATCCCTGCTTCAGGAAAGTGCTTTAAGCCTGTGAAGAGAAAGAACTAGATGAAGCCTGGTGTGGGTTCCCCACTACCCCAGCAATTAGTGTGGACTAACTGAAGCACACAACCCATCTGAACAGTATCACCAGTATACCCTTACACCTGTGTTTCATCATATGTAAAGGGAGCACATGAGATACTGAAGACAACTTGCCTGAGCACGTGTGAGATAAACAAGTAAGCTAAAGGGCTGCACCATGCTCTTGTATGAATTCCTCCCGAAAGGACAGCTTCCCCGTGACTATAAGAGCCCCTCCAGTGCTGTCAAATGGGTATAACAGAAAGGTACCAGGGACAAACACCAGCACTGACGAGCTGTGCTACATCAGCTCCTCTTACCGACTTTACTCATTTGTAAATGAGTGCCATAACAACACTTCTATTTCACAGGCTATCACAAAATTCAAATATGACAACTCACATGGAAGTGTCCAGTTTATACTGTCAAGATAAAATTCCAGTTCAAATTGATAACTAGCAAAGATTTTTTTTTTTAATTTTCCAAATCTGAATGATTAAACAAAAATGTAAAATACTCACCTTAGGCCCAATTCTACCTAATCAATATTAAAGTAAAATCAAAGTGAGATAAACAACCATATATCTGAGAAAAAGGTGTCATTCTACATAACATAAAATCATACCTAGTTTCTCTGCTATCTCTTTTGCAAGCTTGCCTTTCCCAGAACATATATTGCCATCTACAGTTATCACTTTGCTGTATTCTGTCAGTTTTTTGCTTGTTTTATCACCAAGCATAAATGCCAAAGGTCCGTATCGCAGCTGACACTGCACACTGGTATGAAGTCTTCCCTGAAAAACACAATATCATACAACAGTACAACGTGACCATTCTGGTTACTGCAGGCATTACCAACTATTAGGTAAAAACACCAAGAAACCCCTTGGTGACAAAAATGCCAACATCTACATCTTTATTACCTATTAATTTAATTTTCTGTCTCTCCCTCCACCCCGGTCATGCAAGCTCCCTAACAGCAGATATGTTGTCAGTCTATTCACTGCTAAATCCTCAGGGCCTGGAATGGTGCCTGAAATTTCTATTGAATATGCTTACTATGTTCAATAAAAGTTGGGTGGATGGCTATAGATGGATAGACTGAAGAAAGACAGGGAGAAAGAGGGGCTCAGGGACAAGAGGGAAAAAGGGAATAAAAAACATTTGTCTAGTCCGGGCTTCTGCCCTATGCTCCTGACCTAGTTACCCCACTGCCTATTAAACAGTTCTACCTGGATGTCCTAAAGGCACCTGAAAGCTTACAGACCTAAAGCTGAAATGCAACACCCATGCCCTCACTCCCAAGTCTGCTGTCCCTCACAACAGGGAATGAAAAGAGAGCATATATAAGAGTCATCTAGGATGTTCTTCCTTCAACTGCAGAATCATACACAAAATCCTAACTCTTCAATCTCTCTGGACACATCACCTCCCTTCCATACTGCACTGACTCTGTAGACATCTTCACATCTTTCATATTCAAGGCAAAGGTCTGTTTCATCTGCCTCCAGAATCCCCAATACTCTCCATACTACAGCTACTTCCAAAAAGAAAAGAAACATAACCAAAAGGCAAACAACTGAAAAAATTTAACATATATGAGGGGATAGCAGCTTAGTGTGTACAGAGGTTGTATAGGACAAAAAGAAAAAAAGAGAGATGCATAGCTTATTTTAAAAGTATGAAATATGGCCAATAACCACATGAAAAAGTGTTCAACCTTGCTACAAAAAACCAAAAGACTATTAAAAAGGAGAAATACATTTTTATGCACCAAGTGGAAAATAATTGACTTTTTAAAAATGATGATATGCAGTGCTAGGACAAGATAATGAATACCACCATAAACTGCTCATGGTAATAAAACCTAAAGGATACTGGGTGTATGGCATCAGTAACCTATCCAAAGGGAATAAACCATGGACCTGTGCAAAGATTCACCTATAAGGATGTTGGATGAAACATGGTTTACATCAAAAAGGTAAATAAAAAAAATCCTTAAATGTCCAACAACATATGAGTAGTCAGAAAATAAATTAAAGCATGTCCATATTATGGAACACTAAGTATTCACTAAAATAACAAAATATTAAAATTTTTATTATGAAATAAAAATACAGAAGAATATAAAATAATATCAAGTTTTTTTCAGTCTTGATTTACTTGATAACTGAAGGCTGGGAGGAAAAAAAACAGGTTACAAAAGATAATGCAAAGCAGACAACTCAATTTAAAAATGGGCAAAAAATCTAACTGACTAACAAATGAAGATATATAGCAAATAAGCATAGGAAAAGATGCTCAGCATCATCTGTCGTTAGAGAATCACAAGTTAAAACAAAAAGATATCACTATACACTTATTAAAATGCATAAAAATGCAAATAACAGAAAACCCCAAATGCTGGTGAGAATGTAAAGCAACAGGAACTCTCATTCACTGCTGGTGGAAATGGAAATGGTAATCACTTTGGAAAACAGTTTAGCATTCTTATAAAACTGGTCTCACTACAGGATCCATTCATCACTTTTCTTAGGTATTAATCAATCGATATAAAAACGTATATCTACAAAAACATCTGCATGTACATGATTATAGCAGCTTTATTTATAACTGCCAAAAGCTGGAAGCAATTAAGATGACCTTTAAAAGCTGAATGGATAAACTGTAGTATATCCATACAATGAAATATTATTCAATAATAAACAGAAACGAGTTATCAAACCACAAAGACATAAGTGAATCTTAAATGTATTATTTCTATGTGAAAGAAACAGTCTGAAAAGGCAATATATTATGTGATTTTAATTATAAGACATTCTAGAAAAGGCAAACTACAGAAATGGTAAAGAGATCTGTGAGTGCCAGGAGTTTAAGAAAAAGAGTAAGGGTTCAATAGGTAAAGCACAAGGTATTTTTTAGAGCAATGAAATTGACTAAAATGTAAATAAGCATATTGTAGAGACATGCCATTATACATCTGTCAAAACTCACAGAACTTTACAGCACAAAGAATGAACTCAACTATGAATATTTTAAAAAATAACTTAGGTAGAAGGATCCCAGGATGGAAGGCAGAATGTGACAAAACAACACAAATGTATTACAAATATATGAAATCACCTCACTAAAGATGGAAAAAAGTGATAAGACATGAGAACAGTCTATAAGACTGAGGCAAAACGAACTGTACAGAAGCACTTACTCCAGTTCACATAGATGTTTCCTAAGAGGTAAGGGTTAATAATTCTCATACTGCTATATGTATTGTGTGTTTGTGTATACATACACATACATGCACTAGAAGTAAGCAGTTAAGTAAATGAACGGCAGATGGTGGGAGCCAGGTGTCTCACTGTGGGAGAGGAGGATTACAGATAAGCAGAGGAGGCTAGAATGATCCCTATGGTAATGAACATTTGCTTGAACTAATATATAGTTTAATGTGTTAGAGACATCAGTATGAACTTATGTTTAGTTTAATAGAGATGGTCAGACATAGAAATATCTATAAAGATGTATATACACACAGGTTAGTAAACTTACTTTGTTAGCTGAGAGGATCTAGTTAGCAGAAGCACACCTCATCCAGATTTTGGTTTCTAGTATTATTTTCCAATGAAAAGAACAAAGGCTCCTAGGAGAAACAACTTATTCTAAGACTGAATCACTTTGTAGTGCCAGAAAGGAAGTATAAACACACACACACACACACACACACACACACACACACACACACACACACACAATGAAGGGTACATCACAATACAAAAGCCAACTGAAAGAGCTTCCAATGGCCACAGCTAGAACAATCTTAGCAACAAAATAAAGCAGTACTGGATTATAATGCAAAGAATATGAGTCCATATTGATATAAATGGTTGGCTGAATGAATGTATAAATGAATAAATGTAGAGGAACAGACATATCTCCCATACATAAAAATTCTAAATAATGTATGTTGACATTCTGCCTTCAGGGAAGATAGTATAACTCTCCACTCTTTAAGTGTAGTATATAGTGATGTCCTACAGTATGGAAAGCAAAAAGAGAATAACTTTATAGTGTAGAAACTACCTCAGCCAGGTGATCAAAGTCAATATCAACAGTGATAAGCAATGTTTACAGTGTGTATCCATGATATGACATGATGCCAGTGGTACTTTAGCTACGTGGTCTTCCTCCTAAGAATACAATCACCCAAGTCTAATCATGAGAAAAACATCAGCAAATGCCTCTGAGGGACAAAATACCCATCAAATACTGCTCAAAACTGTCAAGGTCATTAAAAACAAGGAAAGAGAGAAAGGCATAACCAAGAGACATGATGACTAAATGTCATGCGATATTCCAAATGGGATCCTGAAACAGAAAAATGGCGGGGGGGGGGGGGGGGGACGACAACTGAGAAAATCTGAATAAAGCATGCTTTAGCTCTCTAAAAGAAAAAGAATGAGAATGCATTATATGATTCAATTGTTGTAAATAATACACAGACACACAATCAGAACAGGAAAAAAAAGGAACAATATATATCAAAAGGCTCACAGAAGTAATGCCTGCAATAGCCAACAAATAGAACCACCACTTAAAGGTCCATCCACAGGAGATCAGATTATTAAACAGTGGCATACTCTGTATATAGTCCAAAAATAACAAACTCAACAGTCTGCAAATACTTAATTTACTCAGTGCCTATTGCGTGCCATTCATTCATTCAGTCAACAAGTATTTACTCAGGGTCTACTATATGCCAAGCACTTTTCTAGACAATGGAATACAGTATTGAGCCAAAAAACAAAAATCTCATGGGGTAACAAAACAATTATATAGCATATTATTAAGTAAGTGCTATAGAGACAAACAAAGGAGAGGAGGTGAGCATGGTATGGTATATGGGATGGACTGCTATATTAAAATAGGTGGCTGTAGGAGCAATCCCTAAGAGTGACATTTGAACAAACTTGGTGAAGAAGTAGCCAAGTGAACATCTGGAGGGGTGGGGGTCTTTCAGGCAGAGGGAATATAAGTGCAAATGCCATAAAGCAAGAACACTGCAAGGACAAGTCAGAAGACCAGTGCAACCGATGCCAAGTGGAATGAGGAAGAGGAGAATGGGGTAAAGTAAGTGTGGGAAGTAAGTGGGGTGGAGAGGGTGTTAATCACAACAGTACCCAGAATCCCAGAAATTAATCACTCTCTCCTGTAGGAATTGTTTTCCCATCTGTGTCCAAAATTTTAATATGCCATAGACTGGCAAAAAGCAGTAATGCTTCTATCAAGCAATCAACTATTTCTTGACTTCCAGATCTTTAGAAAGTGCTTCTTTATAGTTATGGTAGTTTTCCCTTTAATTTCCCATCCTCGGTCCCATCTTTCTGCTCTCTGGAATCATACAGAATAACTAATCTTTCATGACACATTTTCAATTCTTTCAATTGTTCAAGTAACAAGATATACACCTTTTTCATCTTACTCATTTTTCTCCAGACCTACTGAAGTTATTCCATATACGCTTTAGAGTGTAGTGCCCAGAAGAGAACACAAGTTCGGGTGGGTCTGTGCAGTGCATGGATTACAGCAGAACATTATCTCTATTCTGGGGCTGTCACATCCACTAACATAGGTCCCCCCAAAAAACAGGTATTAAAGAGATAACCATCTTTCTCTCTTCTCTTCTGCAACCTGAGTTATGTCCTAAAAACACTTATATAATTTTCTAATAAGATTATACTCTTCTGTTTAAAAGCTTATGCTGACCAAAACCCTTAGCATGGAGGTCAAGTCCCTTTACAACTTGACATTAATGTACCTCTAGCCACAAGCAAGCAAATAAACTATGATACAGTTACAGTCGTTTAAAACAAAACAAACGAAAAAGGCTTTCTAATGTTCTCAGCCATGGTTCTTTTGCTTCTCTTGTTCCCTCCGTGTCCAATGTCATTCCACTGTTGTCTACCATAAGTTCCTGGATCCATTCAAATCTAACCAAAATGCCTTCTCTTGCTTTTCCTCAACACCACATCACCCCAGCACTTACGAGGCCTGATCCCTAAATGGTGCTTGGAAAAGCTGTTACATTAATGAATGAATGAATAGGCGCGAGTGCCCCAGCTTTTTCTCGGCCCCTGCGCACACCGCAGCAACTGCACTAGGGCCTGGAATCTGCAAACCCCTCTCCCACATCAGGGCGGCCCGGCGATAATCGTCTCAGTGCTCCAGCGTTCGGCTTGGAGCTGGGATAAAATGGCCTAGAGAAGATCGGGGCTCCTCTGAAGCCTGTCAACGTCTGAGAACCAAACAATTCCGGGGGCAACAGGGTCGAGGATAGCTCCTGGGTGCCGCCGCCCAGAGGCCTGGGAAGATGCAGAAAGAACCCTCCCGCGGCGCCCTCCCGCTGCCCGCCGTCCCCTCACCACGCGCTGGGCGCCCGCCACCAAGACCCGCGCGGACGTGGAGGCCGGGGCCAGTCTCAGGAGCCTCAAGGCCATGGCTGTCCG
>NW_007255749.1:2277-4163 GCF_000164805.1 Carlito syrichta | reverse complement strand
ATGGGCGGGGCAAGGCGGGGCGGGGCACTGCAAGGAGGGGCAGGGCGGGTGTTGGGTAGGGACGGGTGTTTTGTGTGGGAGGAGCGGAGACGCCCCGAAGCCTTTGGGAGTTTCTGCGGAGACCGTCTGCTTCCCGCCTGGGTTCTGCGGGTTAGGGTGAGGGTTGTGGGGCGATGAACCTACTCCCCACCCGGGTTCTGCGAGATGGATGAGGGGTGTGGAGCGATGGGCCTGCCCCCTGCCTGGGTTCTGAGGGATGGGTGAGGGGTGTGGACGGTGGGCCTGCGCCTCGCCATGTTCTGAGTTGCTGCAGTGTGCCTTAAGGTTTGCAGCTACCACTGCGCTTCGTCCCCGGGTCCAGTGCTTCCCACCAAAAAGTCCGCAGACTCAAGTGTGGACTTCAAAGCTACCTTCTTGAGAACATCTCTAGCTCTGGGACTGTTCTAGGGAAGTGACCTGGACGGGAGTAGGGAAAATGTAGAGGGAAAGAGAAAAGGGGACGAGGAAAGGAGGGAAAGAGTGAGATGGGCTCAGGGAAGAATACCGAGGGTAGAGCATGGCAAAAGAGGGACTGCGGAGGGACCTCTCTGCCCCGGGGTGCCGGTCAGGGGCGAGGCAGGAAGGCCGCCTGTGGTCATCACTGGCTTTGAAGTCTCTCTGAATGGTCTTATCCAAGGGGTCCTGGTGTGGCCGGCTTAAATGGCTTTAAAAACACGTCGCCCCTCCCCGCATGCCCTACTCCTTCCCCTACAGGAGCCACTAGAAAAAAGAAACTGAAAAGCACGCTCTAAGTAGTCAGTATGTTAAAACTGCACTGCTTCAGGGGCCTAGCTTTTCCGTTGCTCTCAGGTTAATACTCATTGTCTTTAATGTGAGTTTTCTTTCAAAGTATACCTGCTGTTTGAAAAAGTTTTTTTTTTTTTTTTTTTTTTATTTTTCATTAATCAGTATTTTTTATTATGGTTTTGTGGGGTACAGTTAAGGGTTAGGTGTACAATGACGTTTCATTCAGGCACCCTGTAGATAAGAAGTGTTTTCCCATCCCCCGACAGATATTTGCTACTGTTAATCCCATCCTCCTCCCCCCCATAGTTTCCCAGTACCATCCGTCATTTTCTCATAGTATTGCATTGGATGTTCAAGGTCCATTATATGAGTGAGAACATGTGATATTCGGATTTTTGTTTTTGTGAGAGGTCACTCAGTATTATAGACTCTAGTTCCATCCAGATTGCAGCGAAATTCATGATTTTGTTCCTTTTTATGGCTGTGTAGTATTCCATCGTGTATATGTACCACATTTTTTTAATCCAGTCCTCTTTTGATGGGCAGCATGGTTGTTTCCAGGTTCTTGCTATTGTGAACAATGCTGCGATAAACATACGTGTGCAGGTACCTTTTTTATAGAGTGATTTGTGTTCTTCAGGGTATATTCCCAGTAGGGGATTGCAGGGTCATATGGAAGGTCAATTTTTAGAGCTTTTAGGAATCGCCACACTGCTTTCCACAGAGGTTGCACTAGTTTACACTCCCACTGACAGTGTAGAAGTGTTCCCTTTTCACCACACCCTCTCCAGCAGCTGTTATTTTTTGAGTTTTCAATCAACAAAGAAATTTCAAATTTTTATGTGAGTTCTATGAACATTTACATTTTGTCAGCCAATGCAAATTTATTTTTTAAAACATCAGCATCAGGTGACTAGATTTGATTTAAGGGCTGAGAGTTAGGATGTTTAAGGTAAATAAATTCTCTAAATCTATTTTCTAATTCTACCACTCTGAGCCTTATAAAATGTTATTGCTCATTCCTTTTATTATTATTGTTGAATATAATAAAAACCTGTTGCTTATTTTCAGAAACAATGAATTATGTGCAAACAGAAATT
>NW_007255749.1:0-1548 GCF_000164805.1 Carlito syrichta | reverse complement strand
GTTTTTTCTAGGTCTGAAAAGAATGTTGTTGGTAATTTAATGGGTATTGCATTGAATTTGTAGATTGCCTTAGGTAAGATGGACATCTTCACAATGTTGATTCTTCCGATCCATGAGCATGGGATATTTTTCCACTTGTTCATGTCGGCTTTGATTTCTTTGAGCAGTGTTTTGTAATTTTCATTGTAAAGGTCTTTCACGTCTCTGGTCAGGAAGATGCCAAGGTATTTCATTTTTTTTGTGGCTATTGTGAATGGAACTGTGTTTTTTATTTGGGTTTCTGTTTGTTTATTATTGGTGTAGAGAAATGCGATTGTCTTTTGTACATTTATTTTGTATCCTGAGACTTTGCCAAAGGCTTTTATCAATGGAAGGAGACCTTTGACAGATTCTCTTGGGTTTTCAAGGTACACCATCATATCATCTGCATAGAGAGATAACTTGACTTCCTCTTTTCCTATTTGAATACCTCTGATTGCCTCCTCTTCTCTGATTGCTTTAGCCAGGACTTCCAATACTATGTTGAACAGGAGGGGAGAGAGTGGGCATCCTTGTCTAGTTCCAGTTTTCAGGGGAATTGGTTCCAATTTTTGTCCATTTAGGAGTATGCTGGCTGTGGGTTTCTCGTAGATGGCTTTTACTATTTTGAGGTATGTTCCCCGTAGGCCTAGATGTTCAAGGGTTTTTATCAAGAAGGGGTGCTGGATTTTATCAAAAGCTTTTTCTGCATCTAGTGATATGATCATGTGGTTTTTGTTTTGACATCTGTTGATGTATTTAATTACATTTATGGTTTTACGAATATTGAACCAGCCTTGCATGCCAGGAATGAAGCCTACTTGGTCATGATGGATGATTTTTGAGATGTATTGCTGAATCCGGTTTGCTAGGATCTTGTTGAGAATTTTAGCATCTATGTTCATCAAAGATATTGGCCTGTAGTTCTCTTTCTTTGTTGGATCTTTACCTGGCTTGGGTATCAATGTGATGTTGGCTTCGTAAAATGATTTGGGGAGAGTTCCATCTTTTTCAATCGCCTGGAATACCTTCAGTAGGATTGGTATCAGCTCCTCCTTAAATGTCTTGTAGAATTCTGCTGGAAAGCCATCTGGACCAGGGCTTTTTTTTGTAGGAAGTTTTCTTATTACGTAGTCGATTTCTTTGATTGTTATTGGTTTATTTAGGGTCTCAATTTCTTCTTGTTCCAACCTAGGTAGGTTGTGTGATGTCAGAAAGTCTTCCATTTCCTTCTGGTTTTCAAGTTTGTTTCCATACAAGTGTACGTAGTAGTCTCTAATGATCTTTTGTACTTCTTCAGGGTCAGATGTGACTTCATCTTTTGTGTTTCTGATTATGCTTATTTGGTTTTTTTCTCGTTTTTTCTTGGTCAGTCTAGCTAGGGGACCATCAATCTTGTTTACCCTTTCGAAGAACCAGCTTTTTGTTTCATTGATTTTTTGTATTATCTTTTTGTCTTCTATGTCCTGGATTTGGGCTTTTATTTTGGTGATCTGGATTCTTCTGCTGAAATTAGGGTTTTTGTGGTCG
>NW_007255748.1:1743-2659 GCF_000164805.1 Carlito syrichta | reverse complement strand
CCATCTCAACAGCAGACATACAAGCAGCCACCAAAGACATTGGAAAAAGCTCAGCCTCATTTGTCATCCGAAAATGCAAGTGAAAACGACCTTGAGGAGTCACCAATTTTCAGTCAGGATGGCTATCATCCATCATTCCCAAAACAACAGATGCTGGCGTGGAAAATGACACAAAGGGAACACTTCTACACTGCTCGTGGGAGTGTAAACTCGGACCAGCTCTGTGGATAAGCATTTGGTGATTCCTAAACGATCTAAAAATCGACCCTGCCATCCTCCTACTGGGAACATACCAGGAAGAACGAAATCCCTCTCTCCAAGAGATATTTGCACATGTATGTTTATCGCCACATTGTTCGCAGTAGCAAGAACATGGAGCCAACCATCCTGCCCATCTAAAGAGGACTGGATTCAAAATATGTGGTACGTAGGAACAATGCCATATTATGCAGTCACAACGAGAACAAACTCACGAAGTTCACGGAAACCTGGATGGAGTTAGAGTCTATACTACTGGGTGACCTTTCAGGGAAGCAGAAACTGAGTATCACATGTACTCACTCATAAGTGGACCTTGAACAACCATCATAATAACGACAACAAAAAAGATTTTCAGAGTTGGGAGATGCAGGGGAGGGGGAGGGCCAGGACTTGCAGTAGTTGGTTTGTGCCCGGGGTGCCGGGAGGTTCGGGGACAGGCCTGAACAACAAGGGTTCCTGTAAAATGAATATTAATATATTTCACCCTGAATTGTACCCTACTTCTTTCAAATTACAAATGAAGAAGAAAACGTTTATACCAGATCCCTGAATCCATGGCCAGTCATTAGAAAGGAATTCTTGTTTCTATAGCCTTAATCACTTTTTTCCACACCCAAATAAAAACACATACCCTTATTTTATTGAAATGTGCTTG
>NW_007255748.1:0-515 GCF_000164805.1 Carlito syrichta | reverse complement strand
TTTGGTCGAGATTTCTTTGTGTTTTTAATGCGTTGTGTAGTAGTGGCATCTTCCCACGTCCTGGTTTTTATTTATTGAACCGAGCATTTCCTTTCCATTGGCTTATGTCCTCTGCAATGTCTATCAGCATGAGTGTGTACTGTTTAGTGTACTGTTCTATTGTCCGCTTAACTTTGTTTTTGTACTATTTTGTGGTTTTGGCTGCTACGGTAATTGAATTGTTTCCTTAGTGGTTTCTTCAGGTGGACTTTGAAAGTGTAGAGAGACACCAGGTGTTTGTATGTTGAATTTGTGTCCCGCAACAATGCTGAATTTTGAGTTCTGAAAGGGTGAGTGTGTGTGTGTCAGTGTGTGTGTATGTGTGAGAAGGACAACACGTGGGCAGGAGAGCTACAACCGGAATGTGACTCGAAAAAGGAAAGAGCCTTCCTTGATGCCAACTAACACATCCTTTTATACAAGATCGCAATTCTCTCTCTCTCTCTCTCTCTCTCTCTCACTCTCTCTCTCTCTCA
>NW_007255747.1:4184-15261 GCF_000164805.1 Carlito syrichta | reverse complement strand
TGGATTCTACGCAGCCATAAAAAAAGAACAAAATCATGAATTTCGCAGCAACCTGGATGAACTAGAGTCTATAATACTGAGTGACCTCACACAGAAACAAAGATCAGAATATCACATGTTCTCACTCATATAATGGACCTTGAACATCCAATGTAATACTATAAGAAAATGACTGACGGTACTAGGAAACTATGGGTGGAGGGAGATGGGGTTAACAGTAGCAAATATCTGTCTGGGGCTGGGAAAACACCTCTTATCAACAGGGTGTCTGAATGAAACGTAATTGTACACCTAACCCTTAACTGTACCCCACAAAACTATAATAAAAATACTGATTAATTATTAACAAAAAAAAAAAGAATAAATTTATTATTTAAATACACGGATAGTGATGGTATTTCAACAATATCTTATACAAAGAGTGAAAATAGTGTGTTTCTATTTTGACATTTCAGGAGTAGAAATCACTCCCTGCTTTTTTATATATTAGCTGTTAAAATGAACGTGGAATCATCTGTGAGTATTAATGGCTTTTCTATGTTCTCCAAAGAGAATATTATTTTAGACATATGAATTTCAATGGAAAACCAGCAGAAACACCATAAAATGCTTGCAAAACCCTTAAGTGGTATAACTTACTTTTTGAAGGAACTTGGATATTGGCAAGAACCACTTTCAGGGAGTCAGCTTGGACTCAAAGTACATAGCTTGTCCTGGTCTCATAGTCCAGAGGGGCACTCATGTAAATAACACCTGTGATGTTATTAATTCCAAATGTACCTAGAATTCAAAACACAATTCTTTAGTCACTGTCTCCACACTATAAGGAATGAGATTCTCTTTAATAGTCACCATGATTTCAAAAACATGAAAACACTTATTTTATTTATAGCTACAGTAATACATGAAGCATGAAAGTTGCAAATGCTGGCTTTGGGAAGACATATTCCAGTTCTTGAAATGCTCACCATTAGAATCTTCTTAAATGCTGGCTTAAAATTATACATGTTGGGGTTTTGGTTTTGCTTAGGTTTGAGTTTCCCCTGGAACTCAATGTTTCAATCATCAGTTATATTTAGAAAATACTGAATAACATATTTCTCACCAAAGAGTTATGCAGTCTTCTGCCATACTAAAGACTTCAGAAGTTCTGTTTTAGAAAAATTCACTTAATTTTGTTTAACTAAGTATTCCCTAATCTTATTGGATTATTATATTGTCTATGATTTAATGTACCTTATTATTCTACAGGTTTAGTATTCTGCCAGGAACACTTTAGAGAATAAACTGATAATTTAATATATTGATTATTATTATCATTTTGCACATTATTCAGTCAATTTATTAAGTATTACCTATAGAATATTTTGTATCTATATTTTACATAAGAAAAAAATGATCAGTATTCATTACAGTTGTTTCATGCAGGAATACTATTAACAGTACCCAACATTAAGCCCAACTCTATTTTCAGACCAACCATGTAACAGTGCATCCTAATTCTTAAATTTACAGTAAAAAATGTTTTCAGAAATAACCTTTATGAAGTCATAAGAAGCAAAAATAAGTTCTTAAGGCAAATAGTTTTAAAAACTGGATAGAAGACTCATTTAAAGACAGCTTCACAAATCATTTAGCAATCAGCCTAGAGGTGAAGTAGGGTGGGAGTGCTCAACCAACAGATACGGACACAGAGTTGCATAAAACAACTGACAGGTTTATTAGCCAAGGTTCAGCCAATTGGTGACCACTTGCTGGACATGCAAGTCCCAAAGCAAGGGCCCCGTTTTACACCAAGGGGCTGCCTAAAGTCGGCCAAATCCACATCCTGGCTGGAATCCATTTTGGGGACTTTCCAGTGAACTTTCTGCTGGCCGAACCGCAGCATCCTGCTGGCCTAGATATCGGCCAACCAAGCACTGCCAGTGGGGTTCACAGAAGCAGAAGAAGCCAGTTGAGCAGTCAAGCAAAGCCAGCAGGTACAACTTTTAGTTTCCAAGGAAAAGTTTTTAACTGTGTGAAAGGTC
The DNA here is from genome assembly GCF_000164805.1 of Carlito syrichta. NCBI lineage: Eukaryota > Metazoa > Chordata > Mammalia > Primates > Tarsiidae > Carlito > Carlito syrichta. Next base: position 13,234 of record NW_007255747.1, on the reverse strand, counting down.
AGGGTACATGCTTAAGCTTAACTACTGCCATTTTATATACTTGAGTCTTACTACTGCCATTTAAATTTTTCGCCCTTTTAACAGAGGTAAACATAAACCACATTTGATCTCATTTTTGAAGTCAGTCTTTTTAAAGAAAGGACCAAATAGTACTTGTTGAAAGTAACAATCAAGTCTGAACTGACACTCAGGCCTTGGTTCTGGGTCAGTTTCCTGGAGTTGCTTCATTCAGTATCTTCATTAGTGAATCGAAGCGAGCATGCATAAGCACTATCTTCTCTTTCAGCTCTGCAATCTTTTCTGGTAGAGGCACATAGGGAATATCCATCTCCGATGCGTTTACTGTGGCTTTTTTTTCTTAAGAGATAGCACAGCATTTTGTCATTGGAAAGGCAGAAGTGATCTCTCCAGGTAGCCAGGGCAGCATAAGTAGAATATAGATGGAAACCAATGGGAATTCCAGAGGAACTGCAGAATAAAAAGTTGTAAGTACTGCCTTTGAGCGAACCTTCAATGCCAACTAGGAAGGGCGCTTCCAAAACGACATTATTTGTTACTCTGGAGAAGACCACAGCCCCGAGGGACCGCGACAGGTCCCAAGCAAGGTGCACCAGTCAGCGAGCACGGCGTGGCACTGCGCGCACTGGAACATGGTGCACCTCTCGGGTGGCAGCCACGACGGCAGCTGCAGGCCGGAGGCCGGTTCCTCTGTCCTCTGCCCCGCGGGGCCGAGTGGCAAGGACCCTTGCACCACCTGCGTGTCCCACTCCGTAGAGGTCGTGAGAGAAGTTTCCTCAGTCGCCCTCTTAGCGCCAGCACAAAAGTCACCCCAGGGCAGCACTGGAAGGCGCGGGAGACATCTCTGTGATGGAGCAGCCATCTTCTCGCAACTTTATATTGATTATTTATAAAAATGATTTATTATTCTAAGTATCTTCATCTATTTTCCCATCATGTTTATTTTTCATATATTTTTGCATATATATTTGAATGAAAAGCAGGGCACCTTGATAACTTTATAATATCCTCCCTCTTGCACTCTTCATAGTCTTTCCTCACTTTAATTTTTCAATAGAATTGATCATCACGTAACATTATATATTTACTTGTTCAATAATTGTTATTACCCATCTCTTCTTATTTGACTGTTAAATTCTATGAGGGCAGGGATCAATTTTGTTCATTGGTCTATCCATAGTGGTCAAAAGACTATTTAGTACATAATAGATGCTCAGTAAATATTTGTTGAATGAATTAATAAACAAATGAATTAAATGTAAAACAGTCACATTTAATTCAGTGGAGGATAGAGATTAATAAATACAAACACTTTACTATCTTCAAAAAAAGAGAAATAGAATCACAAAGAGAATGAATTGGAACAGGTTGAGGGATCATAGATTTAATCAGATGTTGGAAGTCCAAAGTTCAATTTATTTCAGGAGGAGGCATTGTAGTAGAGTGGTAATGAAGAGGAAAGGCAATAAAATAAGATACTGAGCATTTGCTGCACTACACAGGCCACAATTTACTAATATTTAATAATAATTTATTAAGAATATATTAAATATTCTTGACTGCCTGCAATATGCCAGGCTATCCAACATATCAATAAGGGAAATAGAAGTCAACTAAGCTGTAGATAATAAGGAAAACAAAGAGTCAATGACAGACACTGAACTATGAACTTATTCTCAGAGGCTAACAAACTGCTATTATGATTCTTAAAGTGATGGGTAGATAAAACTCAAATTATTTGTATACTTACAATTGCTAATTATATGCCTAATTTGACTGCTTAGGGAACCATAATATAAAATGCACGGCTTTTAGCATAGATGTGGTTTGTTTTTGCATTCACACTTATTTATGTTTTCGAAATCTCTTCAGGAACAGTTAAGGCATGACTAACATGGACTTAGGGTTATGAATTGTACAGACAATGGGGAGAGACTTTTGTAGACAACAATTATGACCAAAAGTTGAAAATATAATGCATTACTTTTAAAGAAATGTCACTAAAATATTTCTTAATGAAGGAAGGTAGAAGACTTCTAGAATTAGATATTTAGTATTTCTTAAAGGAAATAAAAACACTAAAGCTAACATAACTGGATGTTTTTGTCAGTTTCACCATATATAGTTATGAATTACATTTAAAGATGGACATAATCTTATAAGAAAAAATTGGATAAATAATTTAATGTAAAATTAGTCCAAATCGGTTTATTAATTTATGGTAAAAACACAGACTAAAAATGTACTCACCCTCTTCATTTCCTGAAACCATAGAGTACACAGTACTCTGATTAATGACCGCAGCAGAAATTACACTGACCATGGTCCCTCTGGTGGCAAGTTCACTTACTGGAGGTGGTCTGCAGGTTTAAAGATTATTTGTTTATTTGTAAGTCTATCTTTTAAAAGCAGTTTAAGATTCAGAGAAAAATTGAGAGAATGGTAAGAGATTTTCCATATGTCCTCTGCTCCCACACATTCATAGCTTCCTCCATTAACAAATCCTTTACCAGTGTGCTACATTTGGAACAACTGATAAACTACAATGACATATCATCATCCAAAGTCCATAGTTTATATGATGTTGCACACTTGGTGTCATATATCCTATGGATTTGGACAAATGAATACTGACATGTATCCATCTTTATAGTATCATAGAGAGTATTCTCACTTGTCCTAAAAATTTTCTGTGCTCTGCCTCTTCATCTGTTCCACCAATCCAACCCCCGGCAACCACTAACCGTTTTACTATCTCCATGATTTTTCCTTTTCCAGAATTTCATATAGTTGGAACCATATGGTATATAACCCTTTCAGATTACCTTCTTTCACTTAGTAATATGCATTTAATATTCCTCCATGTCTTTCCCTGGCTTGGTGACTCATTTATTTTTAGCACTACATAATATTTCATTTTGTGGATGTGCCCAAGTTTATTTCCATAGATAAAGGTATCTTGGTTGCTTCCAATATTTGGTCATTTTGACTGAAGCTGTTATAAGTACCCATGTATAACTTTTGGTGTGACCATAAGTTTTCAACACCTTTGAGTAAATATCAAGGAGCATGGTTGCTAGATTATAAAGTAAGATTGTTTAGCTTTGTAAGAAACTGCAAACTGTCTTCCAAAGTGACTGTACCATCAGCAATCAACAAGAGTTTTTGTTGTTTCACATTCCCTCCAGTATTTGCTGTTTTCAGTATTCTGGATTATGGCTATTCTAATGGATTTGTAGTGATATTTATTTGCTTTTTTATTATATTTTATAATTATAGAGTTTTGAATTTAATAGTAGAATGTGTATAGAATTATGTTGTGTCTGTATATTTATTTGAATAATATCATTATTGAAAGTTTTCAAGGGAGTATCACATTAAGGCTCCAGAGCTATCAAACTGTGCTAAAAAATATGCAAATGTCTTATCATCTACATTATTTTTAATTAAAATGAAACATAATACTACTCTATTACATGATATATGTCATGCAAAATGCTTTTCACTTGACTGCAAAGGACTTTCTGGACCAAAAATCAATAGATGGAAACAATTTGTTACCTCAACTTAAAAGTGAATGCTGCTTTTGTGCTGTTGATTAGACATATTTATGCAAATGGATGTCACATGACTTTTCTATTTCTTATTCCTGACTTACTGCAAAGCTCTAGCTGTATCAAAAGTATTTGAGTGGATGGCATCACAAAAATAACATTTACTTTGAATTAATGTAGTTTGCTTAACTGTAGCCATGTTATTTCCCTAATATTGTGGTAACTACCCAATTGCAAAAATTATATTTTCAACAACATATTATTTTGTTTTCATAATCTCAGTTTCATTTTTAATGATACTGCTTACTTAACTAGACTATCATAACTTTATCTTCATAAATTAATGCCTTTGATCTCAAGTAAATAAGACATTATATTGCCATTTCTTTCACATGGTCTTTTTCATTCAATAGTTATTCCTTTCATATTATTTCTCATTATCTACTCAGTTTTTTCTAATCTAAATTACATTGTGCTTTCATTGAAGACCTTTATAAGCAATCCTGAAAATGTAGTGTGGAAACTAAATTACATACAAGTCTTTATAGAAATCTTGTCCAAATTGCTTTGTTCTTTGCCACTCTATTCCATATGCTTGTTTAAGTTACCTGGATGTAAAGCAATCTCACTCTAGATACTTTAGTACTTAATGGTAGACCATATATTCATTGCATGCTCAGTAACGATTTCTTTCTAAAAAATAAGAACCAATCTATGTTATTTTTAATGGAGAGTGTACATATTTAATTAGTTAGGTTATTCATTTTACTCTCCTGCATGTTTTTTTCCTTTTAAAAAAATATTTTTCAAAACCATATCTAAGTATTATATTTGAATAGCCATTTCTCTTTCATTGTCAGTATAAATGGTTTGGATAGAGTTTTCCCAATATCCATGGATATGTATAGACACATTACCCATCTCTGGGCATGGAGGGCACTTAGTTTTCACAGTATTCATGTGCTATATATGTCTCCTGCAAAGCCAACTGGTATAGCACTATAAATTTTTATTTCATTCTTTCTAGCAGCTACTAACAGCTAAATTAAATCTGGTTTTCTTGAGCTTCTAGATTTTAAAAGGGTATTCCATGCCGAATTTGATGAAGTAAATTGCCATATGGAACAGTCTGCATGGAAAGAAACTGAAGGTGATGTCTGACCAGCAAGAAAGTGATGCCCTCAGCCCGACATCCCAACCAGAAATGAATCTTGTCAACAACCACATAAGCCTGGAAGTGGCTCCTCTGTAGCTTACCCTTAGGTGAGATCTAGCCCTGGCCAACATCTTGATTAAAACTTTATGCAAGACCATGAAGCAGAAGACACAGCTAATCTATGCCTGAATTCCTGATCTGGAGAAACTTCAAGATGATAATATTTTGTTTTAACTTATTAAGCTGGTGGTAATATTGTTAAACCGTGACAAACAATTAATATACATCACCTGAATATTATGTCAATTGTTTGTTAATTTGTGACACATTAAATTATATACTACTTACTACTAAGTTTGTTATAAAAAACATGTCAGTCATATCTGGGATAATTTTCTGTTTTTTTTGGCTACCAGTTTATTTATGTTTTATTTTAAAGATGTGGGGTACAATTCAGGATTAGGATTAGGTATACAAGTAGACATCATACAGGTAAAGCTTGGTCCTTCCTTTGGTCCCCAATGGATAATTTTCTAAACTAAAATCCCTTTTTTATGGAAGCATACCTTGCTTGAATTTTTCCTTGTCTATCTTGTTACTACAAAAGATGGAAGCTAAATTTTGTACTTTACATAATTTATCAGTTTCTTAATCCTTCCAAAGTATAGAAATATGATGTCTGCAACTTATGCACCTTTAGCTTTAACATTAAGAAAATTCTGTGTTTCATTTCAAATATTAAAAATACATTTTGTGCACATTTTTGCCAACTCAATTGCACAGTCAAAATGGAAATAATTAATACTGGAAAAAGTAACTGACATAATTTAAGAAGAATTTTAAATTACATGCATATCAATAAAAGTATAGTTCTATTTGCTAGTAAATGTTTAAAACAGATTGCCTTCTAGACAAAATATCTCTTCATTAACTTTTGTCTTGTTTTGGTACACTTATTTCTACTACAGTTAAAACATACTATAAAAATGCAATCTTCTCCTGGCTAGAATTAAACGAATCTCTATGATAATGAGCATTAGATTCCAAAATCTCCATTCTTTTCTATTTATTGCCATGCAGGACCCATTTTATTATTGTTTTATTCCCTGGAAAATACCTGTTACATGATAGGAACAAATTACATACTCTCTTTCAAATCACAAATGTCTTGAATACAAAATGAAGTAGTTAGTGTAAATCAGGATTCATTAAGTTAGATGGACAGAGAAGACAGAAACATAATTGCATTGAATACAATGAGCTGGGTATAAATTAATAAGAAGAGAGATGGAAGTTAGAAATTGAAAGTGTGTAACTGCTAAGCAATGGTTCAAGTCCAGGGTGATTTTTCAATCAACAAAGAAATTTCATATTTTTGTGTGAGTTCTATGAACTTTTAAATTTTGCCAACTAATGGAAATTTATTTCTTAAAGCATCATCAGGTGACTAGATTTGATTTATGGGCTGACAGGATGTTTAACGTAAATAAAATATCTTAATCTATTTTCTAGTTCTACCATTCTGATCCTGATAAAATGTGATTTGTCATTCTTTTATTTCTGTTGAATATAATAAAAATCTATTGCTTATTTTCAGAATCAATTAATTATGTGCAAACAAAAATTTCTCAGAAAATTAAAAAGTTTATCTAACTACTAATTCATATACCTGCAATTCGTCCTTCCAATTTAACTTTTTAATACATGATTCATAAGAATTAATTATTAAATGTCAGAAATTCAAAAACTCTACTTTTCAAAGATAAATTTCCTGTTAATGCAATCGACATAATATACCCTTAAAGTGAAAGGAAAACTTGAAACAGGGTTATTAATGAAGCTATATAGTATCACTGTTGAAGTCTAAGAGTCAGATACCAGCTAGATTAGCCAGACAAGGATTGTTAAAGGCTTACAAAAGGAAATTGCTATCTCCCTAACAGTTATATATCATATTTTAATAACGCCCTTCAGGAAGGGGCTTCAGCAAAGACCTTTTCACAAGGCTTGATCTGATTTGGGTTTGATGTCCTGACATATCCCTGATGGCAGCCCTGGTTCCTATTTATTCTCCAAGGGCAACACTTCAAACTTTATTGTCCATTTTAAACAAAATCCACAGATTTTTCAAAAAATTCCAAGATCACCTCAACTGATATTTAAATAAAACCTAAATAACATTTTTTTTTTTGAGTTGGAGTCTCACTCTGTCATCCAGGCCAGAGGGCAGTGGCACGCTCTTGGCCATTGCAGTCTCTACTTGCTGGACTCAAGCGATCCTTCTGCCTCAGCCTTCCAAGTAACTGGAACTACAGGCATGCACCACCATGTCCGGCTAATTTTTTTGTTTGATTTATTGTAGAAATGAGGTCTTGCCAAGTTGCTCAGGTTGGTCTTGAATGCTCAGGATCAGGCACTCCTCTCACCTCGGCCTCCCAAAGTGAGGCCTTGTCTTAATTGAAGGATTATAGGTGTGAGCCACCATGCCCAGCTATAAATAACATTTTAATTAAAAGAACATAATTATGATTGGTACCAAATTTAAATTTTATTTACTAATTAGTGTTACTACTTGCATAGTCCTTGCCTCCTTAAATCTTGCATGCAAAACATCTGTGTATTTTTTAAAATTAATGAATTATTTTGATTTTTGTTTTTATAATAATATTATTAAAAAAACAACTTAAGATAAAATACTTGCATAATGTCTTTGAATTTCAGTATCTATCACTACTCCCAGGAAACCTTCATGGTCTCTGAATCTTCTTAACTTTCTTATTATTTATTTTTAAACTGACAAATAAAAATTGTCTATATTTATGATACATACAATGGTGTGGTATATAGATTGTTATAACATGGTATTTTGAAATATATATACATTGTGGCATGGCTAATTCAAGTGAATTACCATTCGTTTACTTCACATATATATTTGTGGTAAGAACTATCTAAACCATAGTCTCTTAGTTCTTTTCAAGTATGCAGTAATGTATACTTGAAAAAAGAATACTGTTATTAATATATTGTTATGAACCATAGCCACCATGCTGTATAATAAATCTATTAAATTTATTCCTTTGGTCTAACTGAAATTTTGTATCCTTTGAACAACATCTCCCCAATTCTTCCCTCCTCCCCCAACCCCTGGTAATCATTATTCTATTATCTGCTTTTATGAGTACAAGCTTTTTAAATTCCACATATAAGTAAAATCCTGCAGCACTTGTTTTTCTGTGTCTGGTATATTTCACTTAACATAGTGTCCTCTAGATTCATTCCCATTGTTGCAAATGACAGAATTTACTTTTTTTAAGGGTGAGTAGTATTCCTTTCTGTGTGTGTGTGTGTGTGTGTGTGTGTGTGTAACATATTCTTTATCCATTCATTCATTGAGAGACATTTTGTTTAGTTCCATATCTTGACTATAAAGAATAATGCTGTAATGAACATGGGAGTGCAGAACTTTCTTTAACTAATAACATGATTAAAATATGGGCAAAGGAACAGAATAGATATTTCTCAAAAGAAGACAAATGACTAACAAGTATGTGAAAAAATGCCCAATATTCCAAACCATCAGGCAATCACAAATTAAAACCACAATAGGATTTCATTACACACCTGTTCGAATGTTCTAAATTAACCCATTTTATATTACTTGTGTATGTGTTCTGTCCCATTGGACTCAGGTATTTGAGACCATGATGGACAGAAGTATTTGGACTCCTATTCCTGTTGGTTTACATAGTGACAATCTCTGCTGCCCTCCATGCAGAAAGAATTCTTCCTTATGCTTCATTATTAGTGAACATCCTTCACACTGACCTAAAATTTGCCTGTATTTCTTCTACTCATCCCATCCATCACCTGAATCCCTGGTAACCATTTTTTTGCATGTATGCCTTTTCCAGAATGTCATAGAGTTGGAATCATATAGTATGTAGTCCTTTCAGACTGACTTCTTCCCTTAGCAATATGCACTTAAAGTTCCTCTATATCTTTTTGTGGCTTGATATATTATTTCATTTTATTCCACAATAATATTACACTGTATGGATGTACCACAAACAGTTGCATTTTAGTTTAAAAATATTGAAAAAAATAACTTGAGCAAGGAGATTTCCAGCAAGATGGCGATGGGGCAACCTGGTCTGTGAAACCCTCTGCAAAGGAGAACTGCAGTGGGTCTCTGGCTCTCACCCCAGGGGCTGTGGACCCTCAAATGGCAGCCTGCTCTTCATACGGAGCTCGGCCATTTTCACCACTGGGACATCACAGTGGACTGGACAGCCACTGCAGTGTAGACACTGCCACCGCTG
>NW_007255747.1:2507-3735 GCF_000164805.1 Carlito syrichta | reverse complement strand
GTAAACGGAGGGTGATCTGAACTGTCCTTCACAGCAGACCAGGGGCAACTGACCCTAACTGCAAACTAATTTACCTGCTTGAAAAGAAAGCTAGAAATCAGAACTGAAAGGACATTGGACTTAAAAAAAAGTCTCAGAGCGTGCTTCATTGATTCTGTTAGTTTAATGACTTAATTCTATTCCTACTGTATTGTTCCTTTTTTTTAACCTCTTCCTTTTCTTCTCTCTGTAAACCATATCTTTGCATAGAGGAACAGCACACCAATAAGGTGGTTGGTTAGCTTGTATGTTAGCATCACTACATGTTTTTTTTTTGGTATGGGATTGGTTCGTCAGCAGTTGAGGTCTACTGTTTTTATCTGTTTCAGTATAGGTCTCTCTCTCCATTTGTTGGCACACGTTTGTTTACCCCCTTACTCCTTTATCTCTCCACCCCCCTCTTCAACCCACTGTCTGCTCCATTCTCTTCCCTCTGCTAACCACATTTTATTTCAGGGAGTAAACCTACAGCCCCACTGCATGGACAGATTCCAAGGCAGTGGGAAGTGGGTTCCAGATTATCCACTCACCTGTCAGTGAACACCAGGACCTGCAGATAGATTTTGAATCACAGCTGCCCCCTTAAGTAAATCTCAAAACTGCAAAAAGGACCACCCCAACCTACAGTGCAACTCCAGAGTTGAACAAAGTAAGAGGGCATACATAAAGAATAGGAGATTTAACAAACAGAAGTAAAACCAATCCCTTTACTCCTGAATAACAGAATTAAAGAAGACGGTGACATGGAGGGAAGGAAAAAGTAGGGAGGGGGAAAAACTGCACAAATGAAGAAAAACCAAAAGAAGAATATAGGTCTCACACAGACCCCCGGTAGATCAGACACTGAGAAAACAGATTCTGGAACACAAACATTGAAGAGCCCCCGGAATGGCTGGTCACATGCTACAAACGAAGACATCAAGATATTAATGGAGAGAATTAAAAAAGTTGAGGAGAGACAAGAGGAAAATAGGACAGAGCTGATGTCAGAAATAACAGCAGTAAAGAATACTATGATGGAAATGAATAACAGATTAAAAGCATGGAAAGCAGAATCAGCCAAGCAGAAGAAAGAATCTCAGAGCTCGAAGACCAAAACACAGAACTAACCCAAAGTGTCAAAATCATAGAAAAGAAGCTCAAAAAGACAGAACAAAACCTGCAAGAGATGAATGATCACTTCAAGAGA
>NW_007255747.1:848-1873 GCF_000164805.1 Carlito syrichta | reverse complement strand
AAAAATCATCCATCATGACAAGTAGGTTTCATCCTGGGATGCAAGGCTGGTTCAACATTTGTAAAACCATAAATGTAATTAAATACATCAACAGATGTCAAAACAAAAGCCACATGATATATCATTAGATGCAGAAAAAGCTTTTGATAAAATCCAGCACCTCTTCTTGATAAAAACCCTTGAACATCTAGGCATATGGGGAATATACCTCAAAATAGTAAAAGCCATCTACGAGAAACCCACAGCCAGCATACTCTTAAATGGACAAAAATTGGAACCATTTCCCCTGAAAACTGGAACAAGACAAGGATGCCCACTCTCACCCCTGCTGTTGAACATAGTATTGGAAGTTCTGGCTCGAGCAATCAGAGAAGAGAAGGCAATCAGGGGTATCCAAGTAGGAAAAGAGGAAGTCAAGTTATCTCTCTTTGCAGATGATATCATTGTGTACCTTGAAAACCCAAGAGAATTTGTCAAAAACCTCCTTACATTGATAAAGGCCTTTGGCAAAGTGACAGGATACAAAATAAATGTACAAAAGACAATCGCATTTCTCTACACCAATAATAAACAAACAGAAACCCAAATAAAAAACACAATTCCGGAAAGAGGGGCAAGATGGCGACCTGGCAACCCGGTGTCTGAAGCCCTCTGCAAGGGAGATCTGCAGTGGGTCTCTGACTCTCGCCCCCGGGAGGCTGGGGACCCCAGCATTGCAGCCTACTCCTCAAACAGAGCTTGGCCATCGCTATCACTGGAACATCGCAAGGACTGGACATTTTTACTGCATCGTCCTCTCCCGCTGCTGCCGCAGCCCCTCCCCCCACCAGCGCTCCCGCCGCCGCCGCCGCCACCGCTGTCGCCGCCGCCGCGCCCGCCGCGGCCTCTGGCATGGGTAGCTCATCACAACCCGGCCGGAGGAGATCCACATCAAACCGCTTCAGGGAAGATCTGCTGGGATCGCTGCCACCGCTCCTGCGACGGAGACTGTCCTGCCCACCCGGCGCGGGGCTCCTGTTGCCTGG
>NW_007255747.1:0-828 GCF_000164805.1 Carlito syrichta | reverse complement strand
TAAAATCTCAACAAGATCCTAGCAAACCGAATTCAGCAATACATCTCAAAAATCATCCATCATGACCAAGTAGGGTTCATTCCTGGGATGCAAGGCTGGTTCAACATTTGTAAAACCATAAATGTAATTAAATACATCAACAGATGTCAAAACAAAAGCCACATGATCATATCATTAGATGCAGAAAAAGCTTTTGATAAAATCCAGCACCGCTTCTTGATAAAAACCCTTGAACATCTAGGCATATGGGGAACATACCTCAAAATAGTAAAAGCCATCTACGAGAAACCCACAGCCAGCATACTCCTAAATGGACAAAAATTGGAACCATTTCCCCTGAAAACTGGAACAAGACAAGGATGCCCACTCTCACCCCTGCTGTTGAACATAGTATTGGAAGTTCTGGCTCGAGCAATCAGAGAAGAGAAGGCAATCAGGGGTATCCATGTAGGAAAAGAGGAAGTCAAGTTATCTCTCTTTGCAGATGATATCATTGTGTACCTTGAAAACCCAAGAGAATTTGTCAAAAACCTCCTTACATTGATAAAGGCCTTTGGCAAAGTGACAGGATACAAAATAAATGTACAAAAGACAATCGCATTTCTCTACACCAATAATAAACAAACAGAAACCCAAATAAAAAACACAATTCCATTCACAATAGCCACACAAAAAATGAAATACCTTGGTATCTTCCTAACCAGAGACGTGAAAGACCTTTAGAATGAAAATTACAAAACACTGGTCAAAGAAATCAAAGATGACACAAACAAGTGGAAAAATATCCCATGCTCATGGATCAGAAGAATTAACATTGTGAAGATGTCC
>NW_007255746.1:181986-184417 GCF_000164805.1 Carlito syrichta | reverse complement strand
CTGAATGAAACGTCATTGTACACCTACCCTTAACTGTACCCCACAAAACCATAATAAAAAATACTGATTAATGAAAAAAAAAAAAGATTTGCTATAGCAGGGCAAGAAGGTTAGGATAGGTGATAAGAGATTTTAAGAGGTGATAAAGAGGTTTAGTGCCTACGTGTAGGACTTGATGGATGTCTGTAAGAATTTGTGTGGCCTGAGACTGGGGAAGGACATGGCGGCCCTGTTTTTGTAACCAGTCCCCTTGTGGTTGAGCTCCCTTCTGTAATAGTTGTGCTTTTTTTCCGGGAAGGTAAAAGGGTTTTATGTTGGAAATTATTATAAGTTGTTGGGCAGGTGATTGGAGTGAGGCCTGTTTTGCTTCCTTGTCTACGGCATTGTTGCCCCATGAAATGAGATCTGAGGCCACCTGATGACCCCAGCAATGTACGGTGCTTACTTTAGTTGGAATGCTAGCTGCCTTTAAAAGTTGGAGTATAAGAGGAGTTGTTAGTTATGGGAGAGCCCTTAGTAGACTGGAGCCCTTGTTTCTTCCAGATAGTGGCATGTGAGTGTATGATGTGGAATGCATATTTAGAATCAGTGTACGTGTTTGCTTTCTTGCTTGCTACAAGTGTGAGTGCCCTGGTTAGTGCAATAAGTTTTGCCTTTTGGGAAGAGGTTCCCAAAGGGAGAGGCTGGGATTCAATAATTTCAGTGTCAGAGACAATAGCATCGTCGGCTATTTTCTTTCCTTTTGAGGATGCAGAGGAGCTGTCATTAATGTACCGAGCAAAGTCAGGGTTACTTAAGGGGGGAGAGGAAATGTGGGAGAAACGAGGTATGACGTCCCCTAATGCCTCTTTGCAAGTATAGATGGGAGGCTCAGGAGAATTAGGGATAAGGGTGGCAGGGTGGAGAGTAGGACAGCTTTTAAAGGAGATTCAAGAAGAGTGATGTGAGTCAATTGGCTACGCGAAGGAGACAAGAGGGCTATGGCTTTGTGAGAAAGTAAGTTCTTAAAGTCGCGTGGTGAGCGAATGACAGTGGGTGTTTTAAAAGTCAGCTTTTTACTTTTTTGCGTGAAAAGTGTAGCCGCTGCCAAAGTGCATGGGCAGGTCGGCCACCCTTGGCTTGTGGTATTTGGTTGTTTTGATTGATAAGCGACAGGGGTGAAGGAGGGGCCCTGGTGTAGTTTAGTGATAACAGGTTTTAACCCTTGCTGATGATTTTGGAAGATGGAATATTGTGGTTGATTAGGGGATTTAGAGGGGTCTTTAAGGCGGGTATGAATAGGAGCACGGTGAGAGGCGACGGATGGGTTGTCTGTGTCCGAAACTGTGGGGGTTGTGGACGAGGAGGACAATGGGAGCGAGGGAGAGGAATTGGGTTGAGGAGCAATAGCCAGGCTAGATTGGGAGATGGAGTTGGGATAGTGATAGAAGATTTGAGTTTGGAGGGAAGGTCTCTCCCAAGGACAGGAGTGGGGCATTTGGGGAGTATGAGAAAAGAATGAGAAAATGGGATGTTTTGAAGCCTGCAAGGCAGAGGTTCGGTAATTCGTGGTATAGATGCTAAGCTGTCAACCCCCCCAACAGACACCTGAGCGACCTTTGTTTTTCCGGAGTAGATAGGCATAGCAGAGTAAGTGGCCCCCGTGTCGATGAGAAAAGAGATCGGTTTACCTGCCACTGTGAGAGAGGGTTGGAACCTAGCCATGGAGGCCTACCTGGTGACAAAGTCCAGGGGGCTGAAGACCCCGGGTCACAAAGCGAACCTGGGCAGCTGAGACCCTTGTTCCTTCTACTTTTGTTATTAGTGTAGCCGAAAAGTTCTGTACAGTCCAAGGATGGAAAGTAAAATTCTACTCATGCCTCCACTACCCCTTGCAAAAGGCAAGAGGGGAATTCATGAAAAATTACCTTCCCTTCATTTGAATTCCTCCCTAGGTTTCCACATCCCTGGCCTCCTGGTATTAAACCACACAATCACTTGATTAAACATTGTAGTTGGGAAAATTGTAAAAAATCAGAAAGTGCCAGGAAATTATCAATAGAGATTTAAAATATCATGTGCGGATAGATAATTATTTGTAAGATTTTATTTCTTCTGATTGGCGACTAATAGGAGAAATTTGAGAAGCTACAGTTTATATTTTTAGGCAGAGTGCCAATGCAAAATTTATATTTGCTTAATTTCTTAATTTCTACATGTGATGTATTATGCTTAAAAAATTAACAATCACATAAATATTAGAGCACCCTTGCCTTTACTTCCCTTTGTTAAGGGGGCTTATAATTCTGGTTAAGGATTGTGACTAAGGTGACTTGAACCCAAGAGACCTTTTGTTTTGCAAACGCAGAAGATCATTCTCCCTGGCAGGAAATAATTAATGCAGATTGTAAGCACCAGGTGTGAAATTAGGGAAAACTAGTCAGGCCAACTT
>NW_007255746.1:148274-181744 GCF_000164805.1 Carlito syrichta | reverse complement strand
AAAACATGTAGGGTATAAAAGGAGTTGGAAAAGACAATAAATCGGCATTTGTCCTGCTTGCAGCAGAGTCAGTGTCCAAGTTTTTTCTCCTGTGCTGACGCCGTCCCTCTTTCAGGAAAACCTGACCCACTGGAGCTGGACTCCAGCAAGAGAGGGAGGACCCAGAGTGAGGTTTCACTCGCCCTTGTAACTGATGGGTGAAATATGAGCTGTTGTGTGGATTTCAATCCAGCAAGGCAAGTGGAGAGTTCCATCCCTGGGCCAATCTCAGTTTCGCAGCCATGTTCAAGGGAGGGCACCACCAGAAGTGGGCTTGTAAGAGGGACCTGCCCAGTTGCATTGGATTTTCTCTCCCAGGTTTCAGCACCAGAATGTAAGATGAGTGCATAGAAAAAGAGAATGAGCTGGGTAGTGAGGCAAAGGAAAAGAAATTTACTAAAGGGAAATGGGGGAGACTGGTTCTAGAGAAGAACCAGCCCCCTTGCTCTTTTTGTGGGTCCCTCCTATATCCCGTAGCTGAAGTCTGGTGGTCACGTAGCACACAGAGTTTGGAGAAAGCAGGTGCTGGTGGTTACGTAGCCTTGAGACATAACCTTGAGGAAGCAGGCTGGTACTGGTGGTCATGCAGTATTGAGACGTAACCTTGAGGAAGTAGGTGCCAGCAGCAAAAACAGGTCATCGCTTAAGCAATGCGAGGTTAGCACAATGAGTCATTTCAACAATGGGCCCCCCCATGTAAGCCCTATCAAAGAAAGTGTCTTTTTTCTTGCCACCTTCCCCTGTGGGTATCCACATGGACTCTTCCCTTTCCTGGAGCCCCTTCCCCTCTGTTCATCAACAGCAAACCTTATTTATTCTTCACCTTCCAACTTAAACATTGCTTATCCAAAGAGCCACTTTCTGTTACCTGGATACATTTGCATTTCCTTCTGCTATATGTTTCCAGAGCACATTGTACTTTCTTTATCATCTCCATCAGCATACTTTGTTGCAGCTATTTATGTAATGTCTGTTTCACGAAATAGTCTATAATTTCACAAAGGCGAGGATTGTGGCATTGTTTTTCAACTCTGTATCAAATATCTGGGGCCTGCTTCAGTACCAGGACAAAGTCAGTCTTGAGCTAATTTAGCCTGAGTATACCCGCTTATGTGTAGGTTCACAAATATCCACTTCTGTGCTCACCCCAATTTCAGGAGTGTCTGAAATTTCCCTGGCCACTTGGGCTCCTTCTCTGGGATTCCTGGACTCCACATGATCCAGAAATATCAGCTGCTGGGCAGAGCAGGAGTCCTTCAGGATCCTGCTTTGGTCCTAAGGCAGGGTTCATTTTGATGGTCTGTTGCTTAGTTCAAGCCGGTTGTTAAAAAAGTTTGATCTCTTCCCTGATTATATGAGTGAATGAATTAGGTCCAGAATCTCCAAGCTCACTCAGCACTCCTGCACTATAACCAACAAGTGCGCCCTGCATATACTTTCTCCCTCCACAGTCCACAGGATTGCTTGGAGCTCTTGCTGTGGTTCGTTCCCCTTCCTCACAGGTCAGCTCTGGCCTAGTCACACTCAGTGTGATGTTCCAGCAGAGTCTTCAGAACTCTGAGCTCTATCTCTAACCAAGGATTCCTATAACAGATCCTTTTGGGGACATTTTCTTGTATCTCCCGCATGGGTGTGCAGATGACACTGTCATCACTCACTTCATGGACTTTGTGACCTCTTTGGCATCTTGTGGTGGAGTCCACCTCCCTTCCTACTGGACTCCACTGTGGTCTGACTCGGGATCACATCCTCAGTCCCTGTCTTCCTTGACACTCATTCTCTCTCCTCAGTACCACTCTCCTTTTCTGGTCCATGAGGTAGACTTTCTTTCTTAAACTATTGACTGTAGTCTGTGCCTTCTAATATTTCCTTGACTTGATACTGACTCTTTGACTCATTCACTCTGTTCTACTAAGCCCCTTCCTCTGTGGACAGACCAGCCATTGCCTGATTCTTCTTTTATGGTTCTGTCCATTCCTTTTTTTGGTCCATTCTTTAAAATGAGGCATTTGGCTACTAGGAACACCTGTCTCTTGAAGGCTTCTGTTTTGCAACTCCTCATGCTTCCTTCTTGTTGGAAGTCTATTTCAATTCATGGATTTGGTATCTCTGCATCAAAGTAAAGGTTGCAATTATCTGATTAGATTTTAAACCTACTTCTACATGATTTTTTTTAAAAAAATCATATTCTTCATTCTAGTTCCATCTTTAGTGAACCAAATCAGAATAGCAGGTGGGTTTCATCACCATCTCAGGTCACTTAGTCATACTATAGAATCTTTTGAGGAGGATTTTGAGGCTATCAAAGCACAGAGGAGTGATGGGTAAACATCTGCAGGAGCAAAGCTGAGAGGAAGGGCATCATTCTTGGCGGATGCACTCATGCAGGCTCTCCCATTGTCTTAAGATTCCCTGTCTTCTTTGCACTGTGCTGCCTTTTTGGAGGGTACCTGAAGGAACAGATGGATGCTTGAGATGGAGAAGCAGAAGATTCCAAGTTCTAACTACCTCTTTGCCAGTGACAAGGCTGCCATCAATAAAACTGAGAAGACCGAATACTTTAGGTCATCATTTTGATGCAATGACTTTGAAGCACTTTCGCTTGTATTTGAGATTGTTAATTGCTGACTTGGTGTTACTTTTGCAGGTGACACTCAGCATACTTGGCATAGCTGGTGGACCACTTATGGGCATGTTTGCTTTGGGCATTTTGGTTCCCTTTGCCAACTCAGCTGTAAGTATCAAGAAGGAACACGGATGAGGTGACATCTCCAAATACAGGAGCAGATCTGAGCTTTTTCTGGTTGTTAAGATATGGGTCCTTTGAGATGTGTCATTGGTGATCTGTGATAAATTACTCCTGTTAACTTTGGTGGAGTGTCCGATGAAGTTCTATGCCCGGGATCCTGCATGTGCAAAACTCAATGGTAACTTTCAGAACCATATAATGCAGTTTTATTTTTTATTTACTGTTTTATTTTAAAGATGTGGGTACAATTCAGGGTTAGGAATAAAAATGTTCATTATGCAGGTACCCTTGTTGATGAAGTGTGCCCCCCTACTGCCAATCCCTTTCTTGTAGTATTACAAAAAATTGTTCAAGGTCTGCTTATGAGTGAGAACATGTGATAATGTGATGTTCAGTTTTATAGACTCTAAGTCCATCCAAGTTGCTGTGAAGTTCATAATGTTTTCCTTCATTATGGCTGTATAATATTCCATCCTGTATATGTACCACATTTTTTTATTCAGTCATCTTTCAGTGGGCATCACAGTTGGTTCAATGTTTGTGCTATTGTAAATAATGCTGCAATAAACGTGTGTGCATATGTCTTATTCATAGAGTGATTTGAGTTCCTCAAGGTATATTTTCAGTAGGGGGATTGTGGGATTGTAAGGAAGGCGATATTTTAGATCTTTTAGGAATTGCCAGACTGTTTTCCATAGGGGTTGTACTAGTTTACACTCCCACCAACAGTGTAGAAGTGTTCCCTTTTGCCACATCCTCTCCAGCATCTGTTGTTTTCTGACTTATTGATAATGGCCATCCTGACTGGAATTAGGTGCTATCTCAGTGTGGTTTACATTTGTATTTTTTTTATTATTATAAAGATATGAAGTACATTCCAGGGTTAGGTATACAAACATTGATTATGCAGGTACCCTTGTTGATGAGGTGTGCCCCTCTCTCCCCTAGCAGTTTCCCTCAACTGCCAATTCCATCCCCCTCCACTGACAGTTTCCCACTACTGCCAATCCATTTCTTATTATAATTGTTCAAACTCTGCTTATGAGTGAGACCATATGATACTCTGTTCTTTATTCCTGTGATAGATCACTGAGTATGGTAGACTCCAAATCCATCCAAGTTGCTGCAAAGTCCATTTATTTGTCCTTCTTTATGGCTGCATAATATTCCATTTTATATATGTGCAACATTTTTTTAATACAGTCCAGCTTTGATGGGCAGCATGTTTGGTTCCATGTTTTTGCTATTGTGAATAGAGCTGCAACAAACATATGTGTGCAGGTATCTTTTTTGTAGAATGATTTGAGTTCCTCCAGGTATATTCCCGGGTATATTCCCAGGGAATATATATATATAGGGGAATTGCTGGGTCATATGGAAGGTCAATTTCTAGTTCTTTCAGAAATTACCACACTGTCTTCCAAAGAGGTTTCACTAGTTTTGCATTCCCACCAGCAGTGTAGCAGCATTCCTTTTCCTCCACATCCTTTCCAGCATCTGTTGTTGTTTGTTTTATTAATGATGGCCATTCTGATTGGGGTTAGGTGATATCTCAATGTGGTCTTGATTTGCATTTCTCCAATGATGAGTGAGGCTGAGCACTTTTTCATGAGTCTGTTGGCTGCCCATATGTCTTTTTTTGAGAAGTGTCTATTCATGTCTTTTGCCCACTTTTTAATGGGGCTGTTTTTTCCTTTCAACGCATTTGAGTTCCTTGTAGATCCTAGATGTTAGGCCTTTGTCAGATATATAGTTGGAAAATATTTTTTTCCATTGTGTGGGCTGTCTCCCAGCTCTCTTGATGGTTTCTTTTGCTATGCAGAAGCCTGTCAGTTTGATGAGGTTCGGTTGTCTATGTTATTTCTTATGGTATGGGCACTTGGGGTTCTGATTAGGAATTGGTTACCAGTTTCAATTTCCATAAGGGTGTCTCCTGCGTTTTCTAAGATTTTTATAGTTTGAGGTTTTACGTTTAGGTCTTTGGTCCATTTAGAGTTGATTTTTGTGTAAGGTGATAGGTAGGCGTCCTGTTTCAATCTTCTGCATGTGGTCAGCCAGTTTCCCAGCACCATTTACTTAAATTTTTATTTATTTGATGACTAGTGAGGCTGAGCATTTATTCATGTATCTGTTGGCTGCTCGTATATCTTTTTTTTTTTTTGAGTGTCTATCATATATTTTGCCCATTTCGTTATGGGGCTGTTTGTTTATTTCTTTTCAGTTTGTTTGAGTGCCTTATAGATCCTAGATGTTAGGCCTTTGTCAGAATCACAGTTGACAAATATTTTTTCCCATTTTGTGAGCGTCTCCCTGCTCTCTTAATGGTTTCTTTGGCTTACCAGAAGCTTGTCAGTTTGATGAGGTCCCATTTGTCCATCTTATCTCTTATGGCATGAGCACTTGGGGTTTTGATCAGGAATTGTTGCCAGTTCCAATTTCCATAGGGTGTCCCCTGCATTTTCTAAGATTGTTATAGTCTGAGGTTTTACAGTTATATTTGATCCATTTAGAATTCATATTTGTGTATGGTGATAGGTAGGAGTCTTGTTTTAAACTTCTGCATGTAGTCATTCAGTTTTCCCCAAAACCATTTACTGAATAGGTTATCCCCTCCCCAGTGGTTGGTGGTGGGGGCTTTGTTGAAGATGAGTTGGTTGAAAAATTGAGGTTTTGCTTCTCTATCCTGTTCCATTGGTCTATATGCCTGTTCTTGTACCAATACCAGGCTGTTTTTATTATTGTAGCTTTATAATAAAATTTAAAGACTGGACGTGTGATACCTCTCACTTTGTTATTTTTGCTCAGGATTGTTTTGACTTTTTGTGGTTGTTTATATTTCCATGTGAATTTCTGTAGTGTCATTTCCAGGTCTGAGAATAATGCCACTGGTAATTTAATGGGTATTGCGTTAATTCTGTAGATTGCCATGAGTAGGATGGACATCTTAACAATGTTGATTCTTCTACTACATGAGCATGGAATATTTTTCCATTTGTTGGTATCATCTTTGATTTCCTTGAGCAGTGTTATGTAGTTTTCATTGTAAAGAATTTTCATGTCTCTGGGTAGGAAGATGCCAAGGTGTTTCATTTTTTTTTTTTTTGTGGCTATTGTGAATAGGATTGTGCTTTTTATTTGGGTTTCTGTTTGTTTGTTGTTAGTGTATAGGAATGCGACTGTCTTTTGCACATTTATTTTGTACCCTGAGATTTTTCTCAAAGTATTTTATCAGTGCAAGGAGGTTTTTGGCAAATTCTGCTGGGTTTTCAAGGTACAGAATTATGTCATCTGCAAAGAGGGATAACTTAATTTCCTCTTTTCATATTTGGATATTCCTGATTTCCTTCTCTTGTCTGTTTGCTGTAGTTAAGACTTTCAAAACTATGTTGAACAGGAGGGGTGAGTGTGGGCAGCCTTATCTTGTTCCAGTATTCAGGAAAAAGGATTTCAATTTGTCTGTTTAGCAGTATGTTGGCTGTGGGTTTCTCCTCGATAGCTCTTACTATTTTGAGGTATGTTCCAACTATGCCTAGATGTTTGAGAGTTTTTATCAAGAAGGGG
Organism: Carlito syrichta; assembly: GCF_000164805.1. Taxonomy (NCBI): domain Eukaryota; kingdom Metazoa; phylum Chordata; class Mammalia; order Primates; family Tarsiidae; genus Carlito; species Carlito syrichta. The sequence goes on along the minus strand of NW_007255746.1, from coordinate 175,395 downwards.
TGCTGGCTTTTATTGAAAGTTTTTTCTGCATCTAATGATTTAATCATGTGGTTTTTGTTTTTACATCTTTGATGTATTTAATTACATTTATGGTCTTGCAGATGTTGAACCAGCCCTGCATCCCGGGGATGAAACCTACTTGGTCATGGTGGATGATTTTTGAGATGTGTTGTTGGATCCAGTTTGCCAGAATCTTGTTGAGAATTTTAGCATGAATGTTCATCAAGGATATTCGCCTGTAGTTCTTTCTTTGTTGGATCTTTACTTGGTTTGGGTATCAATGTGATGTTAGCTTCATAAGATGATTTGGGAAGAGTTCCAGCTTTCTCAATTGCCTGGTATACCTTCAATAAGATTGATATCACCTCCTCCTTGTATGTTTTATAGAATTCTGCTGGATATCTGGTCCAGGGATTTTTTTTTTTTTGTAGATAGTTTTCTTAAGGCATAGTCTATTCCCTGTGTTGTTATTGATCTCTATTTCTTCTTGTTGCAATCTGGGGAGGTTGTGTGAAGTCAGAAAGTCCTCTATTTCATTTAGGTTTTCAAGTTTGTTTCCGTACAAGTGTACGCAGTAATCTCTGTTCACCTTTTGTATTTCTTCGGGGTCAGTTGTGACTTGATCTTTTGCATTTCTGATTGTGTTTATTTGGGCTTTTTAATCTCTTTTTCTTGGTAGTCTAACTAGGGGTCCATCAATCTTATGTTTTTGTCTTCTATGTCTCAAATTTGGGCTTTTATTTGGTGATCTGGATTCTTCTGCTGAAGTTAGGGTTTTTGGTGGTCTTGCTTTTCCAGCTTCCTTAGGTGATTTGTTAGACTGTTAATTTGTGATCTTTCCATTTCTTCATGTGTATTCATAGAGATATGAATTTCCCTCTTAGTGTTGTTTTCATGGCTTCCCAAAACTTTTGGTAAGATGTTTCTTCATTTTATTTTGTTTCCAATTATATTTTAATCTCTGTTTTGATTTCCATGTTGACCCAGGAGTTGTTTAGCATCATGCTGTTTAGTGTCCATAAGTTTGTGGGGTTTGAGGGCACTTTGTTGGTGTTGATATTTATTTTTATTCCACTGTGGTCTGAGAAGGTGCATGGCAGAATTTCAATCTTATGGAATTTGTTTATGCTTGATTTATGACTGAGGATGTGGTCGCTCTCTCTCTTAGACTATGTTCCATGTGATAGTGAGTAGAATGTATATTCCATGGTTGTTGGGTGGAGTGTTCCGTAGGTATTAATTCAGTCCATTTGGTCAAATGTGGAGTTAAAGTTCTGTATTGCCTTGTTGAGTTTTTGTCTTGATGATCTGTCAAGGGTTGTTAGTGGGATGTTTATATCCCCAATTATTATAGTGGTGGAGTCAATATCTTTTTTTTAGTTTACCTAGAAGCTGCTTTATAAAAGTTGGTGCTCCTATGTTAGGTACATATATGTTTAGGATGAATATTTCTTCTTGATTTTCTGAACCTTTTATCATTATTTACTGATCTTCCATATCTTTTTACATTTTTGATAGCTTAAAGGGTATTTTGTCTGATATTAAGATCACATCTCTTGCTTTCTTTGGTGTTCATTTTGGTTTAAATTTTGTTTCCCATCCTCCTACTTTGAATTTGTGAGTGTCCTTTCTGGTGATATGACTCTTGGGCAATATATTGTATCCTCATGATTTGTTATTCAATTTGCCATTCTATGTCTTTTCAGTAGTGCTTTTAGTCCATTCACATTCAGGCTGATTATTGAGATGTGAGAGTTTATCCCTGTCATGATGTTCTTATAGAGTTTGTTGCTGCTGCTGCTGTTTGTTTATTTGTTTATTGTCTTTCTTTGGATTTTGTAGTTGAATCCTGTGCTTTCAATTTTTTTTCCTGCATTCTTCTGAAGGGCATTGTTATTCTTTCTTTCCTTTCTTCTGTGTTTAATACTACTTTAAGTATTTCTTGTTGAGCTGTTCTAGAGGCAGTGTAAACTCTTAGGAATTGAATGTCCAGGAAGGACATTATTGCAATTGTGAATTTTGCTTTAATGAACATGCAGGTGCAGGTGTCTCTTTCATATAACCATCTCTGTTCCTTTGGGTAGATACCTAGTAGTGGGATTGCTGGATCAAATAGTAGGTCTACTTTAAGTTCTTTGAGAAATCTCTAAACCAATTTCAATAGAGGTTGTACTAATTTACACTCCCACCAACAGTGTATAAGCGTTTTCTTTTGACCACATCTACACTAGCATCTGTTGTCTTTTGATTTTTTAAACAATGGCCATTCTGACGGGTGTAAGATGGTATCTCATTTGGTTTTAATTTGCATTTCCCTGATGATTAGTGATGTTAAGCATTTTTTCATGTTTGTTGGCCACTTGTATATCTTCTTTTGAGAGATATATGTTCATATCATTTACCAACTTTTTAATGGGATTATTTGCTTTTTTCTGCTAGTTGAGTTCTTCGTAGATTCTGGATACTATTCATTTGTCAGATGTATAGTTTGCGAATATCTTCTCCCATTCTGTAGGTTGCCTATTTGCTCTGTAGATTGTTTCTTTTGCTGTGCAGAAGGTTTTTAGTTTAATTAAGCTCCACTTATTTATTTTTTGTTTTTGTTGCATTGGTTTTTGGAATTTTAGCTATAAATTAGTTGCCTAGGCTGATGTCTCTCTAGGCAGCTAATTTATTGCTAAAATCCCAAACCTTTTCCTAGGTTTTCATGGTTTCAGGTCTGACATTTAAGACTTTAATCTTGGTTTAATTTTTTGTATATGGGGAAAGCTAAGGATCAAGTTTCATTTTTCTACATGTAACTATTCAGTTTTCTCAGCACTATTTTTTGAATAGGGTGTTCTTTCCTCAGTGTATGTTTTTGTCTGCTTTGCCAAAATAATTTGTGTTTATTTCTGAATTATCTATTCTGTTCCATTGGTCCATGTGCTTGCTCTTGTACAAGTACCATGCTGTTTTGGTTACTACAGCCTTGCAGCATAGTTTGAAGTCAGATAATGTGATGCCTCCAACTTTGTTCTTTTTTCTAGCTTTGGCTAGTCTGGCTTTTTTTTTTTTTTTTTTGGTTCTATGTGAATTTTAGGATTGCTTTTTCTAATTCTGTTAAAAATGATGTTGATAAGTTTGATAGAGATTGCAGATTATTTTGGGTAATATGGTCATTTTAGCAATGTTGACTCTTCCAATCCATGAGCATAGGATGTTTCTTCATCTGTTTGTGTCCTCCACAGCTTCTTTCATTGGGTTTTATAGTTCTCCTCATAGAGATCTCTAACCTCCTTGGTTAAGTATATTCCTAATATTTTAGCTTTTTGGCTGCTATTGTAAATGGAATTGAGTTTTTAATTTAATTCTAAGCTTGGTTGCTCTTGGTGTATGGTAGTGCTACTGATTTATATATGCTGATTTTGTATCCTGAAATTTTATCAAATTCATTTATCAAGTCCAGGAGACTTTTGGAGGAGTCTTTAGGTTTCTCTAGGTATAAGAGCTTATTACTGGCATACAGAGATAGTTGTTGATTTATGTTTTCCAGTTTGGATAACCTTTATTTCTTCTTCTGCCTGATTGCTCTGGCTAGGACTTCTGGTACTCTGTTGAATAGGAGTGGTAAATGTGGGCATCCTTGCCTTGTTCCAGTTCTGAAGGGCAATGCAACCACCTTATCTCTGTTCAGAATGATATTGCCTGTGGGTTTATTATATGTGGCTTTTATTATTTTGAGGAATGTTCCTTCTGTGCCTTTTTTGCTGAGGGGTTTTATAATGAAGGGATGTTGGATTTTAGCAAATGTTTTCCTGTGTCTATTAAAATAATCATATGATTTTTGTTTTTAATTCTGTATGTGGCGGATCATGTTTATTGACTTATATATATTGAACAACCCTGGCATCTCTGGGATAAAACTCACTTGATTGTGGTGAATTTTTTTTAGTGTGTTGTTGAATTTGGTTCACTAATATTTTGAAGAGGATTTTCGCATAGGTGTTCATAAAGGATATTGATCTGTAGTTTCCTTTTTGTGTTGTGTCTTTTCCTGGTACCAGAGCAATACTGGCTTTGTAGAATGAGTTAGGGAGAATTCCCTCAACTTCAATTTTATAGAATAGCTTCAGTAAAATTGGTACCAGTGCTCCTTTGAAAATCTGATCGAATTTGGCTGTGAGTCCATCAAGTTCTGGACTTTATTCTCTTGGAAGACTTTTAATTACTGTTTCAAACTTGTTACTCACTATTGGTCTGTTCAGGGTTGAGGGGTTGTATGTTTCCAGTAATTTATCCATTTCCTTTAGATAATCTAGTTTGTTTGCATAGAGTTGTTCATTATAGTCTCAGATGATCTTTTGAATTTTTGTTCTATCAGTTGTAATGTCTCCATTTTTATTTCTGATTGAGCTAATTTGAATATTCTCTCTTTTTCTTAATCTAGCTAGTGGTTTAACAATTTTGTTTATCTTTTCAAAGAACCAACTTTTTATTTTATTTATCCTATGTATTTCATTTGGTTCTGTTCTGATTTTTGTTATTTCTTTTATGCTGCTAGCTTTGGGTATGATTTGCTCGTGTTTTTGTAGTTACTTAAGGTGTGATATTAGGTTGTTGGCATGTGACATTTCCATCTTATTAATGTAGGCCTTAAGTACTATATATTTTCCTCTTATCACAGCTTTGATTTTGTCCCAGGGGTTTTAATAACTTGTTTCATTGTTGTTATTCATTTTGAGGAATTTTTAAATTTCCATCTTGATTTCATTGTTGACCCAGGGATCACTCAGGAGCAGATTGTTTAACATCCACATTTTTGTTTGATTTCACCAGTTCTTCCTGGAATTAATTTCTAGTTTTATTCCACTGAGGTCTGAGAAGGTGCTTGATATGATTTCAATTTTTAAAAATTTATTGAGACTTCATTTATGGCATATCACATTGGTCTATCTTGGAGAATGTTTCACGTGCTGATGAGAAAAAATGTGTGTTCTTTAGTTTAGGGTGGAATGTTCTGTAGATGCCTGATAGTTTTATTTGCTCTAGGGTCTGGTTTAACTCCGTTGTTTCTTTGTTGACTTTCTGCTTTGATGATCTGTCTATTGCTGTTAATGGAATGTTGCAGTCTCCCACTATTATTGTATTGCTCTCTATCACTCTTATTTTTAGGTCTAGGAGAATTTGCTTTATAAAGCCAGGGGCCCTGGTGTTATCTGCATATATATTTAAAATAGGCTATGTCTTCTTGTTGGATTGATTTCTTTATCATTATGTAATAGCCATTTTTATCTTGTTTTTACTCTTTTTAACTTACAGTCTGTTTTATCTGACATGAGAAAGGTTACTACTGGTTTTTGGTTTCCATTTGCATGGAAAAAATTTTCCCACCCCTTTACCTTGGGTCTTTAGGAGTCTTTGTGTGTTAAATGGGTCTCTTGAAGGCAGCAGACATGTGGGTTGTAATTTTTTTAAAATGCATTCTGCCAGTCTATATCTTTTTGGTGGGGCATTGAGACCATTCACATTCAGGGTTAATAATGTTATATAAGGTACTACTCTATTCATCAAACTGGTTGTTGATGGAGTGGGGTCCGAGTGTTTAATTCATGGCACTGACACACAATTTCACAAGGGAGAGGTTTATTAGCCAAGGTTCAGCCTGCTGGGACCGCTTGCCAGACACGCAGACACAAAGCGAGGGCCCCGAGCTAAGGCAGAGGCTGCCCTTAAATAGATTAGAGCCTGCCCACCTTACAAGCCCAGGAAATTCAAATATATCAATCATATAATGCCAGTGGGGTTTACAGAAGCAGAATGAGCAAGTTAGCTAATCTAATGTAGCCACTTGGTCCCTTCCAGAGACCCTCTGGAGTGTGCATTCCCGTCCAAATAAGTCATCTCTTAGAGACCCTCCTGAGCATGCATTCCAGTCCAAATAAGGCATCTCCTAGAGACCCCTCCTGGAAGCACGTTCCAGCTGAGTGACATGACCGCACAGCACCTAATATGTTGGGTTACAAACTCACTACATTGTATATTATATAGGGAGATTATAAAAGCAAAACTTTTACATGCCACAGGGTATACAATTCATCACTTCCTACAAAATTCATCACCTCCCAGCATTATCAGGTTACTTTATTTATTTATTTATTTCTTCATTGGGTTGGTATTTCATAAGACCTGTGAGTTTTACGATTTCCAGCATTTTTCTATTGGTGTATTTCCATCTTTTGTTTCAGTATTTAGAACTCCTTTAAGTATTTCTTGTAGAGCTGGTCTAATGGTAACAAATTCCCTCAGTGTTTGCTTGTCTGAGAAAGTCTTCATTTATCCTTCATTTAGAAACTTAGTTTTTCAGGATACAAAATACTTAGCTGACTGTTATTCTGCTTGAAGAGATTGAAGTTGGGGCTCCAAGACCTTTTGACTTGTAGGGTTTCTTCAGAGAAGTCTGTTTTGACCTTTGTGAGTTAGCTGATGCTTTTGTCTCACTGCTCTTAATTTTTTTTCCTTCACTTTACCTTTGTATAACCAGATGATTATATGCCTTGGGGATGACCTTTATGCAATGAATCTTCTGGGGGCTCTTTGGGCTTCTTGTAATTGGAAATTAAAATCTCCAAGGCTAGGGAAATTTTCTTCCATTGTTCCCTCAAATAGGTTTTCCAAACTTTTTCCTTTCTCTTCTTCCTCAGGAACACCTGTGATTCTTATGTTTGGATATTTTAAACAATACCATATTTCTTGGAGATTTTGTTCCATTCTCTTGATTCTTTTTTCTTTACTCTCTGCTTGGATTAATTCAAAAGCCTTTTCTTCAAGTTGTGAGATTTTTTTTCCTGCTTATTCTGATCTATTGTTAAAACTTTCCACTGCAATTTGTAATTCCCTGAATGATTCTTTCATTTCTAGAATTTCAGGTTTTTTTTTTAAAGTGTCTATCTCTTTGGAAAATTTTCATTCATATGCTGAATGGTGTTTTAAAATGTTTTATGTTGGATTTCAACTTTCTCCTGAATTTCAGTGAGCAGTTCTATAATCAATATTTTGAATTCTATGTTTGGAATTTCAAAGATTTCATTTTGGTTAGGATCTGTGGCTAAAAATTCTTTGGTCTTTTGGGGGCGTTGGAGAACTTATTTTATATTGTCAGAATTATTTTTCTGATTTCTCATTCTTTGGGTATCTTCTTATGTGAGGTTGGCAGGGGACTGATGTAAGCACTGTAGGCTTCCCTTGGTTATGTACAGCCTTGGTGTGGTGAGTTTCTCAGTTGCCAACTGTGGCAGTCTCATGCTGGGTACCTGCACTGGCTCACAGCATCCTGCTGGCTTGAGTGGCTTGGAAAATGGTGTTAGCTGGGGTCTGGAATCAGGCCTTCCCCAGAACTGAGATATTATATCTGATGTGGTGGGCTGTACTGTTGACCTTGGGATTTGTAGGAGAAAGCCAGCTGCGATGGTGGCTGTGGACTTTCTCCTTGGTAAATGTTGCTCTAATGTGTCCAGCCAACCTAGGTGGAGAGTGAGGCTCTGCGAATTACCCAAATTCTGTCTGTTTTGAGCCTTCAAGGGGAGTGCAGGTGTGGGGGAGGAGCTCAAGCACCCCACCTGTGTGCACTCTTGGCTACCCCAGTGGGGCTTAGGAGTGATTCCCAGGCTGCTGAAGTAATGCTCTTGTACAGTGTGGGCACAGAAGTGTTTACATAGGGAGTGAGTGGTTTCTATAGCAACGGATTCCACCTAGCTCCCTGCCCTAGCCTCAGGCAGCCTGTCTTCTGAATGTCAAAGTACAGCAGGCCTCAACCTTGGGGCTTCAGGTGCTCTCAAAGGCAGCCCACCTCAGCCAAGAACCATCTGCTACCAGGACTGGGTTCCTGGGATGTGGCAGCTGGAGCTTCTCAGGCTTGTTTTTTCCTGCACCGCTTGATGTGGGTTTTGGCAGAGAAATACTGTGGGTAAGGTAGTTTCTCATGAGGGACTGGAGTCCTGCAAGATGTAGGGGACCCTCCAAATCTGTGACAGGAGCACAGAACTCCTGAATTTCCCTCACTCACCTTCTGCACTGTGTCCAGAGGCTGCCAGGGATCTGTGCTGTGATAGAGGAGAGTCTGGTTAGTTCCAGCCCAGGTTGATTGATTTTTCTCCTCTTTGTACTAAGTGGTCATTGTCGTAAGGGAGCTACAATCCCCACTCACCCTTTCCCACCACCTCCCCACCAATCAACACAGGAAACTGCCTCTCAAGCCTGTTTTAACATTGCAAAACAGGAAGGCTCTGCCCTAACTCCTGAGCTGGCCCACAGAGATGGGAGCGGAAGACCCCTCTGTTTTCCCACAGAGCCCCTACTCCCTACTCCTGAGCTCATCTGCTTGTGGAAATTTCCCAGTCACAGTTCCCTTATCCTACACGCATATAAAAGACCCTCCCTGCTTCAAGTCAGGGTTGATGCCACTTTGGTGTCAGCCCAGGCGCTTTATTTTAATAAACTCTTTTGTCTGAACATAAGGTACTCCTTTTTCAGCAATTATCACTTCTTTGAAGAGTTGTGGGGTGTGCTGCTGGTCCTGTTCCTTTGTGGTGCTGAGGAAACTCTATCTTGGTTTACTCCATAGGAAAAACACACTCTAGCTGCCTCATGGTGGCCGTCTTCATCCTGTATCAGAATAGTTTATTTTTAAATTTAATTAACATTGTATTTGAAAATAAAAAGTATAAAATCATAAAAAGTATCAACTTTTTACACCCAATTTTTGAGAGACAGGGTTTTGTTCTATCACCCAGGCTAGAGTGTAGTGGTACAGTCATAGCCCATTGCAGCCTTGACCCTCTGGACTCAAAGGATTCTCAAACCAGGCATGTGCCACCAAACCTGGCTAAGTTTTCCTTTTCCTCTCTTTATTATTTATTTATTATTTTATTTATTTATTTATGGAAACAAGGTCTCCCTATGCTGACCAGGCTAGAAGCTCTCAATATGAACATTTTTCTTTCTCATTAAGAAAAATCAATTTGAACTTTTGAAGTTACATTTTATATCTCAAAGTCACATCTTGCTTATGGGATATAAAATTTAGTGAAGAGATAAGCCAGAGAAGTTAGGTGCCCAAGATGACCATGTTTTTATCCCATCACTCAGCATCATCAAAGAAGCAGTTGCTAAGTTTCCACTTGGGCATGAGGTTTCCACTCTTCTGTCTATTGGTCATCTAACTTAAGTACTTACATATTTCCTACTCTCTCAATTCTTGGTTGAAAAATTTCAAATTTTCCATATAAAGGGAATTTTGCCTGACCTTTTACTATAAAGGTCAAATCAGTTCTCTACAATTTGAATTCAACAAAGGAAAAATTAATATTTTAAATCGCCAACTTTGTAACTCACTCCCATTTTGTAATCACTTACTTTTATACATTTCTTCATCTAAAGAGGCCTGCTTTACCTACTGTTCAGGCTAAATCAACAAAGGACATTGGAGATCAGTGAACTGCTCCTGGACTCCAAGTCCATTTCCACATGTGTGCATCGAAAGTCAGGACTCTCTCCATTTGTGATCTCCTCGACTTCCCAGATCTAGGCCTTTTTCTCTTCTGTTTCATGATCTGGTCTGCTCTTCTCAATCTTTTCTAGAGCTCCTGAATGTAGTGTACATCAGAGCCACCTGAACAGGCTGGTTAAAACCCAGATTGCTGGACTTCACCCCCAGAGTTTCTGCTGCGATAACTCAGGGTTGGGGCCTGAGAACTTACCTTTCTCATAATTTTCCCGAGGATCATGATGCTTGTGGTCTGGGAGCCACACTTTGAAAACCACCATTCTTCTCCATAGTTGTCTCTTCAAAAACCAAAATTGGATGAGTCTCCTCTGCTCAAAGATCTCTGGGACTACAGACTAAGAGGCCCATCCCTTCACCTGGGGTGGGATTCTCAGAAGTACTATTGGTACCCTCCTTCATATGTACATAGGCCTGTCACATCAAGCTTCCCGAGTTTACAAAATATGCCTTCTACTTTCCTGCTTTCTTCTTATTTTACATGCTCTCCCTTTCCTAGACTGCCCACTCTTTGTCCACATCTCAGATCTGTGTTTGAAAAACACTGACTGAGTTCTTGGAACCCAGATTATCTGTCCCTTTGCTCGTTCTTGACATTTTCCATGGGCAATCTGATCTCATATTTACCTCCATCTCTATCATCTTGATGCACTTTACATGGTTATCTTTTAGCTGGTGTGTAGTCTCTGTCCTTCACATGTCCATTCATTGGAGGGACCATGCATTAATTTTCCTGACCCCTCTCTACCCCTGTACCCATAATTCCCCTTGTAAAAAAGAGTGACTTGTGTAATCAGTAAGTCTGAGAGAGGAGCTAGGCATGTATATCTTAGTCTTCCCCACTTTTATCTTCGGGATCTGCCTGCTTAAAGAATATACATGATCTGTACCTCATCATGCCTGGCACCCATGAGCTCTTTGATTTTGGTTCCTCTATACCAGCCACCTGGCCCTGCTATTCTTTGAACTCATAAATGCATGTTCCCACCTCAGTCATTTGCAGTGCTTAGAATACCCTACTGGATATCCACATGGCTTACTTCTTTGCTTCCCACAGATCTTAGTCAGATGTCATCTAGGGGAGGTATTCTCTGGTCTTTGTTTAAGGTTGCAACTTCTCTCTCTCATTCTCCTTGGCCCCTCCCATGCTTTTTCCCTCTCCTTAGCCTCTAGTACTATTAGATGCACTATATATCACTTCTTTGTTTCTTGTATGTCATCACTAAGTAAAATAAGAAGTTCAAGAGGTCAAAATTTTTGCTGTTTCTTTTTAGTGATTTCTCCCATAGCTGTAACTGTACTTAGAACATAGAAGGCACTCACTACAAATGGGAATAATTCCTTCTGTCATGTGATAAGGCTTAGTCATAAAAATAAACTGCTTCCATAGGGATGCCTTGGATTTTAACACTATGACTAGATGTGGGTAATTCTGAGATTCAGTGTTAGGAAAACTTCATTGTCATGTAGTTAGTCATGTCTTCCAGTCATCCATGGCAAGTAATATTAGTAATATTGTGATAAATGAGACCCAGTCACTTCACAGAGTTTATAGTCCAATAAAGAAAACAGGCAAAAACCAATTAATAATAGATAATAGTGAAGTGTGGTAGGTATTGTAGTTGGAACATTATAGCATGTATGCCAAGTGAGAGAAGTATTGTCATATGAAGTAATAGAATGTACAACAAGGGACCCAACCCAGTGATAGAATACTTTCCTGATGAGGAGAGGGATAGGCTGAGATGTGAAAAATGAACAGTCATTAGTTCAACAAAGGAGAGGAAAGGAAGGAATGGTTTAGGTGAAGAGAGCCATGTGGCCTAAAGCTTGGAGGACAGAGGGAACACAGGGTAGAGTGAATGGTAGTATGGGCAGCCATCAGATTGTGGAATCATGCTAAAGGTTGTAGACTCTATCCTTATGAAAATAAGAAGTCATTGAAAGGTTTTAAGAAGAGAGATGGCATGATCAAATTTGAATTGCTGAAAACTCACCGTAGCTGTAAGGTGGAAAATGGGTGAATAAAAAAGAATATGTGTGAAGATTGGGAGACTATTTAAGAGGCTGTGCAGTAGTCTTTGTGAAAGAAAATGGTGGCCTAGATTATCATGGTGGTAATGAGGATGTAGAAAGAAAAATACATGTGAGAGAATTGAATTGACAGCACTTGGAACTTTATTAGGAAGGAAGATGTCGGGAATGACTCACCTTTTTGCATAAGCACTGAGTGCCCATGGTGCCATTCCTAAGATAGGTTACAATAGAAGATCTGGTATAGGGTAGGAAGTTCACCTTCAGACCTATTGGGTTTCCATAATGGTTCTCAACTGGGGTGGTGTTTAAAAAATAAAATAAAAATAAATTAACGTAAGAGTTTTTAGCGATACAAAAAAATACCTAAGTTGTAATCATTTAATTTATCCCTTTCCTCTTCTCCTTTTTCATCTGTCTCCATCTCCTTCTCTTTTTATTTTATTTGTGTTAGCTTTCCACAGACTATTAAGTAGCTGATTATTTGGGAAGGGAAGGCATTTAGGTGGCTTACTAATTTTCTTTTATTACTTTCCTGATACATTTTCAGAAACTTCAAATTTTCTGATAAATTTTCCAGAACGATTGTTGAACTGAAAATGTTAGATTAACTTTTATATGACAATTTAGCTGGGTAAGAAATTTTAGTCTGACTGTTCACTCAACATTTTTGGATATTCTTTCATTATCTTCTGATATCTGTAGTTGATGTTGACAAGTTTGCTGTCTTCCTAGTTATCTCTTGGCATTACAGTCATCCCTCAGCACATGCTGGGGATTGGTTTCAGAAATCCCCACATATTCCAAAATTTGAGCATATTCAAGTAGTGTAGTCAGCCCTGTGGAATCCTTATATAGAAGTCAGCCCCAGCTGGGCTTGGTGGCTCAGCCTGTAATCCTGCACCTTTGGGAGACTGAGGTGAATGGATTGCCTGAGCCCATGGGTTCAAGACCCGCCTGGGCAACTTGGTGAGACCTCATCTCTACAATAAATCAAAAAATAAGCTGGGCATGGTAGCACATGCCTGTAGTTCCAGCTACTTGGAAGGCTGAAGCAGAAGGATCACCGGAGCCCAGAAGGTTGAGGCTGCAGTGGCCAGGAGTGGTCACTGCACTCCAGTCTGGGCGACAGAGTGAGACTCCAACTCAAAAAAAAAAAAAAAGAAGTCATCCCCCTATATACTATGTTTTCACATCTTACAAATACAGTATTTTAGATATATTTTCAATCTGTGTTAGGTTGAAAAAATATGTGCATATAGGTGAAACCTCACAGTTCAAACCTGAATTGTTCAAGGGTCAACTGTAATCTCTCTTTTCTCTTTGAATGCATTTAAAATTTATTCTTTTTTTTTTTTTTTTTTTTTTGAGTTGGAGTCTCACTCTGTCGCCCAGACTGGAGTGCAGGGGCCGTTCCCAGCCACTGCAGCCTTGACCTGCTGGGCTCCGGTGATTCTTCCGCCTCAGTCTTCCAAGTAGCTGGAATTACAGGCATGCGCTACCACACCTGGCTGATTTTTTGATTTATTGTAGAGATGAGGTCTCGCTGCCCAGGTGGGTCTCAAACCCATGGACTCAGACAATCCACTCACCTCAGCCTCCAGACTAAGCCACCGAGCCTGGCTAAAATTTATTCTTTATTGGGCCTTTTCTCTAGATTTGCCACAATGAGTCTAGGTATGAATTTGTTTTCATTTTCCTCCTCAGGGATTCTGTTTCTTCAATTCAATAGTCATTTTTTTTAAATACTAGAAACTTTAAAGGTATCATTTCTTTGACTATTTTCCCTCTCCATTTCCTCTATTTTGTGACTCTTTGGCTCCCGTTAGACATATGTTGTACCTTTTTAAATTCCATCTTTCATGTCTCCTAATTTCATTTGTATTTCCATCTTTTTATATTCATGTGATGCATCCTGGAAAGTTTCCTTAGATATTTCCTCTCATTTATCCCCAGCTGCTTCTAAACTGATATTAATTTGTCCATTGAGTTTTCCATTTCAATGACTTAGTATTTTTTCTCATTTCTAGAGTTGAATGTATTTTCTTTTCAAATTTTGCTATTTTTGTGCTTATAATATTGAATTTATTATTACTATTTCAATAATATTTTTATCATTTCAATAATTGTGACCATAATTATTACTAATTTATATTGCTATATTATCTGAAATTCTTGGATTTTCTATTTGTATACTCTTCCTCCGGGTGTTTTCTTTCCTTTTGTAGTTGATCATTTTACTTGGAAGTTTATTTTCAGAAGGGGCTGTATTTTTTTCTGGTGAGAGTTCCCTGACCTCTTGTTAGTGAAGGAGTCCTTACAGCCAAGTGTTAAATTAGATTTTGTTTTACCTTAGTTGTTTCAATAGCATTCCATTTTATATTATTATCTCAACTTAGGGTTTTTCTCTTCAGTTGAAAATATAAATTTGCATACCATACCTATGTATCACATAGGACTTTGGTTCTGATAGCTCAGGAAATTTTTGTTTTCCTGTTTTCTATCCAAAGACTTGGGTGGAAGGAAACTTTCTCAATATTTCTTTGAGCTTTTGGACATTTTTTTCTTTTAAAGATGTGGGGTACAGGTCAGGATTGGGTACATAAGTGGTCTACATACAGGTGAAGTTTGAGCTTCCCATTGGACCTCACTTTGCCTGGATTGGGACCGTGCACCCTTATTGATGTTTGTTCCCCCTCTCTCCTCAGACTGTGTCCCACTACTGTCAATCCCTTTCTTGTAGTATTATGATAGGTGTTCAGGATCAACTTATAAGTGAGAACATATGGCACTCAGTTGTTTCTGTGATTGATTACTGAATATGATAGACTCTAAATACATTCATTGCTGTGAAGTTCATATCTTTATCTTTCTTTATAGCTGTATAATATTCTATCATGTATATGTACTTTTTAAATCCACTTCGCTTTTGATGGGTAGCACATTTGAGTCTATGTTTTTGCTATTGTTAATTGTGCTACAATAAACGTTTGTGTGCAGGTATCTTTTTTTGTAGAATGATTTGAGTTCTTCCAGGCATATTCCTAGAAAGGGGGTTATCAGGTCATATGGAAGATCAAATTCTAGTTCTTTTAAAAATCACCACATTGTTTTTCCAGCACTATTTACTGAATAGTTTCTCCTCTCCTCAGTGGTTGTTGGTTGGAGGCTTTGCCGAAGATGAGCTGGTTGAGAAAGTGGAGTTTTCCTTCTGGAATCTCTATCCTGTTCCATTGGTCTGTATGACTGTTCTTGAACCAATACCAGGCCACTTTGATTATTGTAGCCTTATAATAAAGTTTAAAGTCTGGGAGTGTGATACTTCCTGATTTGCTTCATTTGCTGAGGATTGTTTTGGCTATTCATGGTCGTTTTTGTTTCCAAATGAATTTCTGTATTGTTTCCTGGTCTGAGAAGAATGATGTTGGTAATTTAAAGGGTATTGTGTTGAATCTTTAGATTGCCTTGGGTAAGATGGACATCTTAACAATGTTGATTCTTCCAATCCATGAGCATGGATTATTTTTTTATTTGTTTATGTCTTCTTTGATTTTTTTGAGCAATGTTTTGTAGTTTCCATTGTAGAGATCTTTCATTTCACTTATCTAGTTAAGAAGATTCTAAGGTATTTCATTTCTTTATTTTTTGTGGTTATTGTGAATGGGATCGCACTTTTTATTTGGTTCTCTGCCTGTTTCTTGTTAGTGTATAAAAATGCAACTGTCTCTTGCACTTTGATTTTATACCCTGAGACTTTGCAAAATTCTTTATCAGTGCAAGGAAAGTTTTTTAACAGATTCCCTTGAGCTTTCCAGGTATAGGATCCTATTTTCTGCAAAAAGAGGTAGCTTAACTTCCTCTTTTCCTATTTGGATATCCCTGATTTCCTTCTCATGTCTGATTGCTCTAGTTAGGACTTCCAACACTGTTAAACAGGAGGGTTGTGAGTAGACAGCCTTGTCTTGCTCCAGTTTTCATGAGAAATGTTTCAAATTTCTGTCCATTTAGTATTATATATGGACTGTGGGTTTATCATAGATAGCTCTTGCTATTTTTAGGTATGTTCCTTCTATACCTAGGTGTTCAAGGTTTGTTTTGTTTGTTTTGTTTTTTTAATTAGGAATGGATGCTGGATTTTGTCAAAAGCCTTTTCTGCATCTAATGCTATAATCATGTGGCTCTTGTTTTTACATCTGTTAATGTATTTAATTACACTTATGGTCTTGTGGATGTTGAACCAGCCCTACATCCCAGAGATGAAGCCTACTTGGTCAGTTTAGATAATTTTTGAGATTTGTTGTTGGATCCAATTTTCTAAAATCTTGTTGAGAATTTTTTCACCAATACTTATCAGGGTTATTGGCCTATAGTTCTCTTTCTTTGCTGGTCTTTGCCTGTTTTAGTTATCAGCATGATGTTAGCTTCATAAAATGAGTTGGGGAGAGTTCCATCTTTCTCAGTTGTCTGGTATACTTTCAATAGGATTGGTATCAGCTCCTCCTTGTATGCTTTGTAGAATTCTTCTGAATAGTCAATTTCTTGGGTTATCACTGGTATATTTAGGGTCTCAATTTCTTCTTGTTTCAATCTTGGGAGATTGTGTGATATCAGAAAGTTCTCCATTTCATTTAGGTTTTTAGATTGTTTCCATAAAGGTGCATGGAAATCTCTGGCAATCCTTTTTATTTCTTTGGGGCAGTTGTGACTTGATCTTTTGCATTTCTAAAGTGTTTATTTTTGCTTTTTTCTTGGTCATTCTGGCTAGAGGTTCATTAATCTTCTTTGTCCTTTCAAAGGACCGGTTTTTTGTTTCATTAATTTTTTTTTCTATCATATTTTTGTCTTCTGTGTCCTGTATTTGGGTTTTTACTTTGGTGATCTGGATTCTTCTGCTGAAATTAGTGTTTTGGTGATCTTTCTTTCCAGCTTTGTTAAATGATTTGTTAGGCCATTGATTCATAATCTATTTTCTTGACGTGTGTTTGTAAAGTTATATATTCCCCTCTTAGTAGTGCCTTCATGGCATCCCACAGAATTGGTAAGGTGTTTCTTTATTTTCATTTGTTTCCAAGAATCTTTCAATTCCTGTTTTGATTTTGGTATTGACACAGGAGCTGGTCAGCATTGTGCTGTTTGATGTCCATGTCTTTATGTGTTTTGGAGGGATCTTGTTTGTGGTGATTTTCATTTTTATTCCACTGTGGTCTGAGATGGTGCATGGTAGTATTTCAATCTTATGGAATTTGTTTATGCTTGACTTATGACTGAGAATGTAGTCATTCTTGGATTATGTTTCACGTGATGATGAGGAGAATGTATATTCCATGTTTGTTGGGTGAAGTGTTGTGTAGGCATTAATTAAGTCCATTTGGTCAAGCATCAAGATAAGGTTCTGATTGTCCTTATTGATTTTTTTGTATCAATGTCCTATCTAGGGTCACTAGTGGGGTATTTTAGTCCCTAGTTATGATAGTGTTAGTGTTAATACTCTTTTTTAGTTTTCTTAGTAGCTGCTTTATAAATTCTTGTTTTCCTGTGTTGGAAGTGTATATATTTAGGATGGATATCTCTTTTCAATAGATTGAAACTTTTATCATTATGTAGTGTCTTTTAAAATTTTTGATAGCTTGAATTTGTTCTGTCTGATATTAAAATTATGACTCCTGCCTTTTTGTTTTCTGTTCACCTGAACGTTTGTTTTCCATCCTCTAATTTTAGTCTGTGAGTGTCTTTTGCAGTAAGATGTGTTTCTTGGAGGCAACATATTGTTTGGTCATTCTTTTTTTATCCAGTTTGCCATTTAATGTCATTTCAGTGGTGCATTTAGTCCATTCATGTTCAGACTGACTATTGAAATGTTAGCATTTATTCCTGTCATGAGGCTCTGATGTTTGTTAGTTTTCTTTTAACTTTTGGTTGTTGTATGTGTGTGTTTTCAAGTTTGCAGTCACAATATATTCTCTGTTGATTTTGTGTTTTCCTGTTCTCTTGGGAAGTGCATGATTGTTCTTTTTTAATAAAATTTCTTCTGTGCTTAATACCATCTTAAACATCTCCTATATAGCTGGACTGGAAGCAGCATAATCTCTTAGGGATTGGATATCTGGGAGGGATTTTAATTCTCTGTTGTTGATGAAACTTAGCTTGGTTGGAATTGTTTATCTTTGGGAATTTTGGAGATTGGACTCCAGTCTCTTCTAGTTTGTAGTATTTCTGTAGATAAGTCTGCTGCTATTCTCATTGGTCTTCCCTGGTAGGTAGTCTGACCTTTCTTGCTGCCTTTAAAATTTTTTCTTTTATACCTACCTTGTGTAAGTGAATTACTGTTTTTCTGGGAGTTGGACTTCTCAGTTGATGCCTTGCAGGGGTTCTCTGAATCTCTTGTGTTTGCATGGTCATGTCTTTGATGAGATGAGGGAAGTTTTCTTGGATAACTTTATGGAATGTTTGTTCCTAGGTGTTCTCTATCTTTCTTTCTGCCTCAGGAATGCTGATCAGGCATAAGTTCAGACTCAATATAATTGCACAGCTCTTGGAGACTTTACTCCACCTTTTTAAGCTTCCTTTCTATGTTTCTAACAATTTGGATTGGTTCCATATTTTGGTCTTCAAGCTCTAAGATTCCCTTGTTAGTTATGCTTTCCTTGCTTATAAGTGTGTTATTGATTTTGTTTACTGTTTTCTTAATTGCTTTAATCTCAGTTATCAACACTCATTTTGTCTTCTTGCCTTTCGTCATTTTTATTCATCCTCTCCATCATTACCTTGACATCTGGATTTGTGTTTAGAGACCAGTCATTCTGGGGACTCTTAATTGTTTGAGTTTTGAAGTCTGTATTCTCAGGCACTGTCTTTCCAGGGGTCTGAGGGAATACCTGTGTTATTCCATTGATTCTTCTTAATTTGTGATGAATTTTTTTCCCTGTTCCCCATCTTTAACTCTATTGCTGAGTGAGACAGGGGATAGTCTTCACTTGTTTGCTCAACCTCCATGCTTCCTTAGGTAGAGCCTCTGAATTTGTTCAATTTTAAAACCAGGTTGGGGGTGCATTTTTGCTGTCTTTTTGCAGTTTTGAGATTTGATTAAGGTGCAATGGGGAGAACTAACTTAAAAAGCTACCTGCAGATTGCACTGTCCACTGACTGGGGTGTGGGCCCCCTGGCACCACTTCCCACCAACTCACAATGTGTCCATGTAGTGGGAACATATATCCCCTGAAATCAAACTAGTATAAGAGAAAGGAAAAGAACAGAGAAAAAAATAAGGGAGAAGAAAGGAAATGGAGAGGAAGAAAGGGGGAACAAACAGGCAAGCAGACATATGGATAAACAAACTAAAATAAAACAAAAAATGAAGATACACTCACCTCTGCTATTTCCTAATGGAAAAAAAAAAGAGGGAGAAATAGGGGCAAATCAAATCAGAACACATACAAACAAAATCATGTATGGAAAAGTCATCCAAAAAACAAGATTTGTGAGTGTTTATCACCTTCTTGTGGCCATTTCTGAAACTTCAAGCTCCTTTTTTCTGATGTTTTCTAAGCACTCGAGGGGCTTTTGGCTAGCTGTGGCAGGGTGTCTCTCTGGGTATTGTGCCAACCATGAATAGTCCCAGAGGGGTGTGGAACTTGCCCCTGGGTTTCAGAATGAAGACTGCTCCATAATGAGCAAGCTAAAGCACATCTTGCCTGGGCTCTGAGACAGAGAAAATGGCAACGACCTGCGTCTTCTCCTCTAGTGGGACTCGGCTTTAGGTTTCCTCCCTGAGTTTTCTCCACAGTCTCCACTACCAGTGTCTGATCTGTTGCTGTGAGTGGTGGTGTCGGGCCAGGTGCCAGGTACCAGGTGGTGACTAATTTCTGCCTTCTCTTCCTAAGAAATGTCCCAAGAATGGCAAATGTTCCTGCATGCAGGGATGCCGAATTCAGAGCAGTGGTAAATGACAGCTGCTTCTGCAGGAGAGCCCCGGGTGCTGGTTCCTGTGTTCACTTTCAGTCAGACATGCACTCACCCACTTGGGTGCGTACACACACACACACGGATTCATCCTTTTGAACACTCACCCATGAAGTGACTCACACACTCAAACCAGCTCTGTCACCATCATCATCAGGTATATTTTTTGAAAATCCTTTTTAACTACTCCAGCAGTTCTTTCAGATTTCAGACTTTTGGAGATACTTTGCGTTGAGTTCCAGTGCCTCATTATTCTGTAGGCAGAAATCTCATTTTGTTCCCATGATACACAGAAACTCAACAGGATCTACTGGCACAGGTCAGTGAATATCTGCTGGTGCAATTCCTATGATTTCCTTTTCAATTCTGAGACTAGGGTACCCCTTTGCATTCTTACACATTTGACTATGTGTTAAAATTTTTATTTTGTGACATTTTATCCAGAATTTGAATGGATTTGTAGTAGTCTGGAGGGCTCATCTCTATCAATAGGCCACAAATTGCTAGAAGTTCTGTTATTATTATTCTTTTAACTTATTCAATCCTAGGTTGTAAACAACATAAAAATAGTATAATATGCTGTAAAGTGAACACATGAATGCTGAGGGATAATGAGTCTTGTTTTTACAGAGCAACTTTATTGAGACATAATTTGCATACCATAAAATTCACCTATTTAAAAAGTATGCCTCGATCATTAGCTAGGCTCAACACAGCTGTGAGTTGGCACTTGGTCAAGGGGGTTTAGAGGATGGCAGTGTCTGTGGTGCTGATCCTGTGGGAGAGCCCAAGGCTGAGGGCAGTTTCAGTGAAGAGGAAGAAAAACTTTAAGCTGCATTTCTCTATAGAAAGAAGATCTTCATCTATATCATTTATTTTAAACAGGTCTGTTCAGCCTCTAAACTGGGACCCAGAGGTTATCTCCTCATCAGACTCGGAGAGACAGACACTCCTCCCCCACAATGGAAAAGACACAGACACATCAGATCTGAGTGGGAGACTTGACAGCAGTGGCAGCAAGTCAGGTGAGTCCAGATCTGATCCACCCTCCTCCCACAGTAGTCCATGGGGTATCTGATATATACTGAGAGCAATCCTGTCAGCCTGTGCAAAGAGTGGAGAGGAGGGGCTGGAGACAGGAGCCACTCCTTAATGTGGTGACAGCAGCTGAAAGGAACTTGAAGTTGCAGAAACGGCCACAAAGGAAGTCTTGTTTTTTGTTTGTCTTGAGTTTTTTCTTTTTCTTCTGCTTTTGTTTACATTTTTGTACTTGCTTTGGTTCTGTTATTTTAATTTTTTTTTAGGTTTTCTGTTTGTTTATGGGTAGTTTTGAGGGAGGGTATATCAACGGGGTTTTTTTATTTGTTTGTTTGTTTGTGTGATTGTCTGTATGTTTTGGGTTTTTTGTTTTTCTGCCTTTGTTTTTTCCATGTTTATTCGTTGGTTGGTACACATGTCTGTTTTTCATCTTCTTCTTTCTCTTCACCATACATTCATCTTCCTCCTTCCTTTTTCTTTTCTTTTCTTTAACTTATTTGGATTTCAAGGGGCAAACATACACACCCAATACATGGACAGATTGTAAGGCAATGGGAAGTGGGTTCCAGGGGTCCACACACCTGTCAGCAGATACTGGAATCTGCAGATAGCTTCTGAATAACAGCTCCCCCTTTAATTAAATCTCAAAACTGCAAAAAGCACAGCTCCTCATACCTGGTGAAGCTTCAGAATTGAACAAAGCCAGAGGATCTTCATAAGGAGGAGTAAGAGATTGAGCAAACAGAAGTAAAAGCTACCCCACCCCATCACCAAACAAAAGAATTAAAGAAGAGGTTAAAAAAGAAGAAAACCTACACAAATGAAGAAAAAACAAAGGAAGAATGTGGGTCTCGTATAGACCCCTGGGAGGTCATCCACTGAGAATGCAGACTTTGGAATTCAAACAAAGACAAGCCCACAGAATGACTTATCTCAAACCACAAACCCAGATATCAAGATATTAATAGAGAGAATAAATAGAAATGAGGAGAGATAAGAGGAAAGAATGAAAGTTGATAACTGAGCTAACAGCAATAGAGAATACAGTGAATGAAATAAATAACAAATGGATGAACATGGAAAGCAGAATTAACCAAACAGAAGAAAGAATCTCAGAGCTTGAGGACCAACATATGAAACTAACCTAAACTATGGAAAACATGGAAAAGAAGCTTAAAAAGACAAAGCAGAACTTCCAAGCGATGAGCAATTATATCAAGAGGCCAAACCTAAGAGTAATTGGAATCCCTGAGGCAAATAGAAAGACAGAGACCACTCTAAAACAAGCATTCCATGAAATTATCCAAGAAAACATTCCTCATCTCATCAGTGATGTGACCATTCAATCAAAGAGATTCAGCGAACCCCTGCAATACAACAAATGAGAAGATCAACTCCTAAACACATAGTAACTTGCCTACAAAAAGTAAGTTTAAAATAAAAAAATTCTAAAGGCAGTAAGAGAAAGATCAGACTGTCTATGAGGAAGGCCAGTTAGAATAACACCAGATTTATCCATAGAAACAGTTCAGACTAGGAGAGATTGGAGTCCAATCTTCAAAGTTCTCAAAGATAAACAGTTTCAACAAATAATTACATAACCAGCTAAGCTAAGTTTCATCAGTGATGGAGATTTAATATATTTCCCAGACATTCCGTTCCCAAGTTTTCACTGCCTCCAGACCAACTCTATACGAAACACTTAAGAAAGTATTAAACGCAGAAGAAAGAAAAAAAAAAGAGAACAACAATACCCTTCCCAAGATGCAGGAAGAAGATGAAAAACACAAAATAATCAACCCCAAAATCAAAAGAAAGACAACAAAAAAATAAACAGCACTACCAAGAGACCCTGTAAGAATCTGTTGACATGGATAAACTCTCACATCTCAATAATTAGCCTGAATGTGAATGGACTAAATGAACCACTGAAAAGACACATGAAGGGAAATTGGATAAAGTATAATAAGGCTACAATATATTGTCTCCAAGAGACTCATCTTACCAGATAGGCCACTCACAGACTCAAAGTCAGAGAATGGGAAACAAAATTTCAGGTGAACAGAACAAAAAGAAAGCAGGAGTTGCAATCTTAATATCAGACAAAAATACCCTTTAAGCTATCAAAAATTTAAAAACATACCGAAGGTCACTGCATAATGATAAAAGTTTCAATCCATCAGCAAGAAATATCCATCCTAAGCATATATGCCCCCAACATAGGAGCACCAACTTTTATAAAGCAGCTTCTAGGTAAACTAAAAAAAGATATTGACTCTAACACTATCATAGCTGGGGACTTTAATACCCCACTGACAACCCCAGACAGATCACCAAGACAAAAAATCACAAGGAGACCCAGAACCTCAGTGTGACACTTGACCAAATAGACTTAACTGATGCCTATGGAAGACTCCACCCAACAACCACATAATAGACATTCTACATATCACCAAGGGAACATACTCTAAGATTGACCACATCTTTGGCCACAAATCAAGCATAAACAAATTCCATAAGATTGAAATACTGCCATGCCCCTTCTCAGACCACCAAATAAAAATAAATATAAATAGCAACACCAACAGAGTTCCCCTCAAACTCACAAAAACATGGGCAATAGACAATAAGATGCTCAACAACTCTTGGGTAAACACAGAAATCCAAACAGAAATTAAAATTTCATGGAAAGAAATGAAAATGAAGAAACATCTTACCAAAACCTCTAGGATACCATGAAACCAGTAGTAAGAGGGGAATTCATATCTCTATGAACATACATGAAGAAAATGGAAAAATCACAAGTTAACAGCTTAACATATCACCTAAGGAAGCTGGAAAAACAAAACCACAAAAACCCTAACTTCAGCAGAAGAATTCAGAGCACCAAAATAAAAGCCGAAATTAGGGACACAAGGCAAAAATATAATATCCAAAATCAACAACAAAAAAAAGCTGGTTCTTTGAAATTATAAACCAGATTGACTGACCCCTAGCTAGACTGACCAAGAACAAGAAAGAAAAAAGCCTAAATAAACATAATCAGAAACACAAAACATCAAGTCACAACTGACCCCCCCCAATACAAAAGACTATAAGAGATTACTATGTACACTTGTATGGAAACAAACTTGAGAACCTAAAGGAAATGGAGGACTTTCTGACATCACACAACCTGCCAAGGTTGAAACAAGAAGAAATCAAAACCCTAAATAGACCAATAGCAACCCAGAAAATAAACTCAGTCATAAGAAAATGACCTACAAAAAAAAGTCCTGGACTAGATGGCTTTCCATCAGAATTCTACAAAACATGCAAAGGGGAACTGATACCAATCCTATTGAGAGTATTCCAGGCAATTGAGAAAGATGGAAATCTCCCCAAATCATTTTATGAAGCTAATATCACATTGATACACAAACCAGGTAAAGATCCAACAAAGAAAGAGAACTAAAGGACAATATCCTTGATGAACTTGCATGCTAAAATTCTCAACAAGATTCTAGCAAACCGGATCCAACAACACATCTCAAAAATCATCCACCATGACCAAGTATACTTCATCCCTTGGATGCAGGGCTGGTTCAACATCTGCAAGACCATAAATGTAATCAAATATATTAACAGATGTGAAGACAAAAACCACTTGATTATATTATTAGACTCAGAAAAAGCTTTTGATAAAATCCAGCACCCCTTCCTGATAAAAAAAAAAACAACTCTTGAACATCCAGGCAGAGATGGAATATACCTCAAAATAGTAAGCACCATCTATGGAAACCCACATACAACATACTGGTAAACAGACAGAAATTGGAAGCATTTCCCTTGAAAACTGGAACTAGACAAAGATGCCCACTCTCATCCCTCCTGTTCAACATAGTATTGGAAGTATCAGCTAGAGCAGTCTGACAAGAGAAGGAAATCAGTGGTATCCACACACGAAAAGAGGGAGTCAAGTTATCCTTCTTTGCAGACAACATAATTCTATATCTCAAAATCCCAAGAGATTCTGTCAAAAACCTCCTTGCACTAATAAAGGACTTTGGCAAAGTCTCAGGGTATTAAATAAATGTGCAAAAGACAGTCACACTCCTATACACCAATAATAAACAAACAGAAACCCAAATAAGAAACACAATCCCATTCACAATAGCCACAAAAAAATGAAATACCTTGGTATCTTCCTAACCAGAGATGTGAAAGACCTTTACAATGAAAACTACAAAGCACTGCTCAAAGAAATCAAAGATAACACAAAAAATGGAAAAATATTCCACATCTCAACACTGTTAAGATGTC
Organism: Carlito syrichta; assembly: GCF_000164805.1. Lineage (NCBI taxonomy): Eukaryota > Metazoa > Chordata > Mammalia > Primates > Tarsiidae > Carlito > Carlito syrichta. Next base: position 150,521 of record NW_007255746.1, on the reverse strand, counting down.
CATCCTACCCAAGGCAATCTTTAGATTTAATGCAATACCCATTAAATTACCAGCAGCATTCTTCTCAGACCTGGAAACAACAATACAGAAATTCATATGGAAGCATAAACCACCATGAATAGCCATAAAAATTCTCAGCAAAACATCAACAACAACAACAACAACAAACAAAGAAGGAGGTATCACACTTCCAGACTTTAAACTTTATTATAAAGCTACAATAATCAAAACAGCCTAGCATTGGTATAAGAATAGGCATATGAACCAATGGAACAGGATAGAGATTTCAGTTGTGAAATCTCAATTTCTCAACCAACTCATCTTCAGCAAAGCCTCCACCACCAACCACTGGGGAGGGGAGAACCTATTCAGTAAATGTGTGGGAAAACTGGCTGACCACATGCAGAAGATTAAAATAAGACCACTACCTATCACCATACACAAAAAATAACTCTAAATGGATCAAAGAACTAAATGTAAAACCTCAAACTGTAAGAACCTTAGAAAATCCAGGAGACATCTTTATGAAAATTGAAACTGGCAACCAATTCCTGATCAAAACCCCAAGTGTTCATGCCATATGAAACAAGATAGACAAGTGGGACCTTATCAAACTGACAAGCAAAGCCAAAAAACCATCCAGAGAGTGGGGAGACAGTCCACAAACTGGTAAAAAAATATTTGCCAACTGTATATCTGACAAAAGCCTAACATCTAGTATCTACAAGGAACTCAAACGAGCAGAAAAGAAAAAAACAAACTGCCCCTTTACAAGGTGGGTAAGGGATATGAATAGACACTTCTCAAAAAAAAGGCACGTGAGCAGGTGATAGATACATGAAAAAATGCTCACCCTCACTAGTCATTAAAGAAAAGTAGATGGTGACACCTGAAGCTGGCGATGGCATAGATGGATCTGTGAGACTCTCCGAATGTGAGTTCCCAAAAAGACTCTTACTTTTCTTCCTGCACACCCCTGCCCACTGCCAGCCACACTGGTATGAGGCCTGGGGACCTTGGGTCCCACGCAGGGCCAGATATTGCAGCCCGACCACAGCTGCTCCACTATATGTGCTTCTGGCCGGCTGGGGAATCCGGAATCCCGGATCCCAGCTCCCTCCCTGACTACATGGTCATGACCAGTACCCAGCACCAAGCTGCTGGTCACCCAGGGAGACTCTGGGCGCCTGCCCCTCAGAGATACTGGTCCCATTTCAGGCTGAAGTGCCCTGTGAGGGACCCAAAGCCACCACCTGCCCTCTGGAGCTTTGGAGATCTGAAGCCCTGGGCCCACCCTGGCTGAGGCAATCAGCATGCGACCACAAGCCTGTGTAAGGGAGCAGAACCCCAAGCTGGTGTAATGTGCTGATCGGAGGCTTCCAGCTTCAGAGGAGGGAATGGTCGACCCTCTCCTCCACCCCAGCCTGCTGGTGGCACCCCGGATCCGATGCCCAGCTGTACAGCTGGTCCCACCTAGAGACCCACATGAACATCCCTAAAAGTGAAAGTAAAGCTACCACCTCCGCCATTTTCAAGGCATATTTGCATTACATCACCCCTCCCACCCATCAGAGCCTCCACCTTGGTTCCCATGGTGATGTCGTTAAACAGGAGACAAAGCCCCTCCTCTACACTGAATGGAGACCAGTGCCACAGATCTCCCAGACAGCAGGCTAGCTGCCTGCAGCAAAAATAGAAGGGAGAGGCTGGAGATTAGAGCTCAAGGGACTTTATCCACTAAGGGATGAGAGAAAAATCTACACAAATGAAGAAAAACCAAATGAAGGATATGGGTCTCTCCCAGACTCCTGGGAGGGCAGACACTGAGAAAACTGACTTCAGAATGCAAACAATGAAGAGCCCCCAGAATGACTGGTCTCAAACTACAAACCTAGATATCAAGACATTAATGGAGAGATCAAAAAGAATTGGGAGAGACAAGAAGAAACTAGGAAGGAGCTGATATCTGAGATAACAGTAATAAAGAATACTGTGAAAGAAATAAATAGCAAACTGATAAGCATGGAAAGCAGAATTACCCAAGCAGAAGAAAGAATCTCAGAGCTTGAGGACCAAAATATAGAACTAACCCAAACTCTCAAAAACACAGGAAACAAGCTCAAAAAGACAGAAAAAACCTTGAAGAGATGAGTGATTACTTCAAGAGACAGAACCTAAGAGTAATTGAACTTCCTGAGGCAGAAAGAGGACAGAGACCACACTGGAACAAACCTTCCATGAGATCAT